>NW_027261960.1:0-11985 GCF_043381705.1 Parasteatoda tepidariorum | reverse complement strand
CATATAAATACAAACACTCACCTTATAATTTTTTCAAAGAAACAAGGTGTTGCAGAGATAATAACAAATTCAAAATTTTTTCCAGAGAAGTCTATTTGACCAGGTAATCCAAAACATTGCTAGATAACTTCCTATTGTTTGGCAGTAAGCTATTGTTACCAATCAATCTAAAGAAAAACTTTCAAATTCTTATTTTTAATCAATATATATGAAATGTTCCTTCACTGGGTAGTGTTCCTTCACTGGTTGGTTTACCCTACTTCATAATTAAAAAAACAAAGATTAACAATCGGCACTCAGCGGAAAAAATATGAAGGACATTTTACGCTACGCATACGTAAGTCAAGTTCCTCGTACGTTAACCACATTTAAATATTAATCTCCCCATTTAAATATTTCGACATTTTCACATAATCATTTTTTAAAAAGTAATTAATTTTAATTTATCTCGGCCTCTTCAATATAAAATTAGTTTAAGCTTTAAGTTTGCTATAGAAAAATACGTGGCATATTAAGCATATAAAAAATGATTTTATAAAACTCGAGAACTAAATTACGAGTAAATTTTCAAATGCTGAAAAAGAAACATCGTATTTCATAATAATAAAAAAAGATTAATATTTGACTATCAACGAAAAAAATGTGAAATAAATCTTACGCTACGTGTGCGTAAGTCAAGTTCCTCACAATAAATATCAATCATCCCATTTAAATATTTCTACATTGTCACCAAATTAATTTTTAAAAAATAATTAATCTTAATTTTTCTCGGCTTCAACTAAATAAAAAGAGGGGAATGTTTAGGTTTTGCAATAGAAAAATAAATGCGTAGAGTAATGTGATCGAAATAAATTTCATGAGGGGCAGTTTTTTTTTAAACTGCTTATTTAGTTTTAAAGATATGACTAAAAACACAAAAAGGGTAATTAACATTAAGGGGACCAAAATTTAACCCTCTCTGTGGACCAAACTATTGGGGTCACAATTTCCAGATCGCAGCTACGCCCTATATTTTGCAGGTCAAGAATCCAAATATGTAAAAAAAAATATATGTTTATTCAGAGAAATTACATTTTTGTGTCTGATTTCATAACTTTATTAACAATTAGAGATAAAATATTAGCGTATTTGAGGTTACCCCCAGAAACCATTAAGACGTGACACTTGGTACGTCAGACATTGACACTTAGACATTGCGTTAGACATTGACATTGACACTTGGTACGTCAGACATTGACACAGTATACAGACATTGACACTTAGTACGTGAAAATCCGACTATTAGAAAGAAAGTTGTTCAGGGGGATTTTTTTTTTCGCGCTATGCAGTGCGCAAAAAAAGTTAAAGCGAATCACACCGAATAACTTATTAATAGTTCAATGGAGTGAACTTAAATATGCTAATATTTTATCGCTAATTATTAATAAAGTTACGAAATCAGACAGAAAAATGTAATTTTAATTAAAGTGACGAATTCAGGCTCTAAAACGTATTTTCTCCGAATTTCTTACAAAAATTATGTACTTCGGAACACAAATGGGCATAGTTCAATGACTTTAACTTCTTTTTTTAAGGTATAAAAATGTATTAATAACATTTAGTATAACTAAATACGATTAATAACAGTTTTTAATGCGTATCACTTTAAGTAATGCCTATAGCTAAAACCTACAATCTTTCATCATACTGCAAGTTCAAACAAAATATAGAGTCAATGATACCGTATATCTTACTTAAACAACTCATACGACAACTCATTTTATGCTAGCCATCTACAATTTCCAGTTGATGCAACTACACGAAATTACCACTACACGATACCACAAAGACGTAGTTATTAATTGATATTCAAAAATTTATTCAATAACCGATTTTTGAAAAATATCTTAAGTTAAAAAACGTATACAAATTTGCGTATAAAAAGAAAAAAAAAAGAAAAAAATCATAAAATAGTAACTAAATTGCATTAGACACAGCCTAAGTATTGTAAACAATATTTGATTTCTCCTTAACTAGTAACAAGTAGATAAATGAACGACTTAGGTTCGTGATCAATTATGCATTCTTTATGTTCTTCGAACTCTTTTTATTCGAATCTTTAATTCAAAACTAAATTTAAAAATTTTATTTTACAGAAAGAGTCATCAAAGAAAAGAGATCTGGAAGCTGGACACCCAAGACTTCAAATACAGAACCGACTGAAAGAGCTGAATTCATAAACAATTTTTCTGAACCTCCTTCCCTACAGAGTATTGCAGTAGTGTCGATTGCAATTGGGCTATGTACGGCGTTTGATAGAAGGAATGAACTGGCGGCTTGTATCTTATGCGATATCGGAGATAGTTTTGAGATAGAGGAAAAAATATTAGACAAATTGTTCAATAGCTCTTTGCCCTCATCCCTGAAGAGAGAAATCTCATACGTCATTCGACCCATTGAGTTGCAGTTGTTGAAAGCGATTCGTAGTTACATGCGATGGACAGGACATGAAAGAAATCTCTGTGAATATTACATAAAGCGTGGTACAATTTATTGGACAGTTGATGGCACAGTTGACATAGTGAAATCCCTTACGGAACTATTCGATAATGGAAGCTACGAAAGCTTAGATATTTGCAAGTTGTATGAGATTGCCTGCTCTCACTGTTTAGGGAAATATGCTTCAATTTTGTGGGTGAAAACTCCAGAAGAATTTAGAAACCGATTAAGAATCACTCGGGTAACAGATATATACGATCATGATTTGATAATATATTGGACATGTGTCCTCGAGAATAATTTAGGGAGTTTTCTAACTAGACTCACAGATCATGAAAACATATACGATGATAAGTTTAGTATTGATGTAAATATGGTTGCTTGTTCGATTCAGGTAGGTAACATAGTTGCCCTAAAGCATTTTTGGAAAAAATTGTCGGTGCAGGAGAAAAATGATCATTTGAGTAAATGGCTTTTGCAAGCTACTCGACTTGTTCAAAATAATCGATTTTATCAGGATTCTTCAGAAACTTTAGATGTTTTATGTTTTTTATTATCTCATGTCAATCGTGCAACTCAATTGACCGAATTTTTTCGGAATCATTCTCGCGTATTAGTGTTTTTGTTCGAAAGTTGGCCGCATCAAAGAATATTCTTGTCCACTATTCTTGAACTATTGGATAATCTTCAAGAAGACATTTATTCATGTATAATGGAGAATATTAGTTCTAACATGAGTAAAATGGGAAATGAAATGATGATTTTTAAAGAAATATGGAGTGCCAGTCCTTTAAGACTAAGACGATCATTTCTGAAAAAAGAAATTCTTTGCGTCCAAGTGTTGTTGCAGTTGCTGAAATTAGAAAATCTGAACATGGCTGTTACGATATTAAATGATGCTTCCAAAGAAGAGATTAAACTATTTATCTGCCTTATATTTGGTCAGCTAGAATTTTTCGAGTCAAGCAATCTGAATTCGCTTCACGTGCTATTAACAAAATCTACCTTGCCACCAGAATGTTATCCCTATAAAATGAATATTAATGAGAATGATGCACAGATAATATTGTGGATAAATAGATTTAGCGATTGGCATATTTGTATTGAGTGGATATGTGATGGTAACATCCATGCAGCTGAATCTTTCTTGAGATGGGCTTATCAATCTGTGAGAATTGAAACATTTAAGAAAACTAAATCGTCTCCGTATGTTATCTATTTATCGTTAATATTTTTGTCTAATTATGAGTTTGTGGACCAGTTTATGAATTGGTATTTCGAGACGAGAGAGGAATTTCATCAATTTAAAGTAGACTTTCTGCAAGAAAGTGATAATGATTTTTTCAAGCTATTCATAGACATGCCGTTCTTTTTATCGAAAACAGAAGGCGATGTGTTACAAAAATTTATAAACTACAACTTGTCTTCTCTTGAAAACGTTGCAGAATTTCGACTTATTTGTCGTAGTTGCATAGAGCATGCACTGAATAGTGGTTTATTTGAAAGTGCCACCTTGCTTTTGAATGAATCTTTTGATAATATCAACGAAATGAAGCGATACAAAAACGAACTTATACTATCTGAGAAAGGAATTAAAAAGTTTCTGCTCTTAAATGAATCACTAACTGATGATGACTGGATTTATGTGAAAGAAATTGTATTGTGGTCGTCTCCTCTAACTCTAAATACAGTCACAAAATTAAAGTCACTAATTCTGGAGCAAAAGACTAGTCACTCTGTCCAAGATGAATTGAATCCACAGATTTCAGCTCTCCTTGATTTATTGGAGAATGTTGTTGAGAAAGATAGTAGATGGTGGTTGAGCATTTTTTTTGCACTCAAAAATAAATTTAAATAAAATCATGTTCTCTGTCAAAAGACAAATCATGCTCACTGCGCAATCTTTATCTAAAGATGAATTGTTTTGTAATAAATGTTTAACTCCAATTTTGAATGTTAGTTGTTTAATGTTATTGAAATAATTTCCGCTATATATTATTTGTCACAACTTTAATAATTAATTTAATTGTCACAACTTTATTATTTTTATTTTGGCTATATCTTAAGAAAAATCAACTATTTTACGTAATTAATTTTTCCTCGCTATTCCCAAACAACAGTCACCCGAAAGATATATATATATAGATATATACAAGGTAATAATACATTATACAGGGTAGTTCAATATTTATAATTAATAAAATGCGAATTTATTTTTAGTACAACATTTTAATTCGATGATTTTTATCAAAATTAATACCATTTATTGAATAATATTAATTATTTAATTGAATATTTGAGCAGATTATTGGAAGTTAAAAGGTCTTTAGCCGCGGTTTTTTGCTGAATTGGTTTTATACATGAAAAATTATCAATATTGATTACTAAAAGATTTTTATTCAAATTTATTATTTTATTAATTTTAATGCACTTATTATGTATATTTATATATATATCTGTATATTTATATATATATATATATATATATAAGATAAGATTTTTGTCGAGTCAAATTTTAACTAGTATTTTTTGGTTGGTTGCAAACTGCTAATGCACGATGAAANTAAAAAAAAAAGAGAGTTAAAGAGGAAAATTAAGAGAACTACAGAGCTGGAAAAAAATCTGTTTTTCTCTTTAATTTGAACAGAAGGAAAAAAATAATTTAGCAAATTAGTTATGGGGTGTTAACTGTAAGGTAAATTTTGTTTTTAATAATATTAGAAATAATGAATAATTCAGAAAAGAAAAATGTATGCGAAAAATGAAGCTGTATACATAAGATTGTTCCGGGAATATTTCATATAATATAACTGGGGAAAAATTACGAATTTGGGAAACTAAACTGCTGTAAAAATACCAGTTAAATAAATCGAGCAGTGGAGGCTCAGGGAATAGAGCACTCATCTCCCAATGAGGTGACCCAAGTTCGAGTCCCAGCTGCAGCTAGTTGATACGAATTCTGCTCCAGGATCACACCAACCACATTGCTGATGTAAAATATCCTCAGTGGTAGACGGATCAAAATCCATCTCTAATCGCGCTATCCCGCCAAGTTTTTAGTGGTTTTCTCTCTCCATGTAACTCAAATGTAGGTTAGTTCCGAAATTAGAAGGCTATGGAGCTCAACAATTATAGTCGCAGACTCTAAGAATTGAATTGGCGGATTATTATCGGTTATAAGATATCTTACTTACAAATTATATTAAATCGGTATATGTTTCCGATCATGCATGTGCCCTAATTGGAAAAATTTGCATTCTTATGATAATACAACCTACGATTTCGCAAACATTTGCAACATCGTTCTTTTTAAAATTAAAAGTAACGTACCAATATTCTTCAAAGTTATGTGTGTGAACATTAAGATGTTAGGCGCTAATATTTAAAGCAGTATTCCATATGTATATAGATATATATTACGCTCTTTAGTAAGTGGCTCCTCTCCATAATGCTACAAACATGCAATTATAACGAAGTCCCATTTGCTCTTCCAAATACACATCGAATTACTTTAACAGCCTTAAGAACATCTGAACTGAACCGCACATTTAAAAATAACGACCGAATTTCTTTTTTTTCTTATTCTCAGGAAAGCACTAAAAATGGTGTTTACCTTTTTTGAGTTTTATAAACTAACATTATTTCTGTGAGAGTGAGTCTAGGAGTAACAAAAGCGAGGAGGAAAAAGTCAAACTCTACTATAACTTTAGGCATTACCACTCAATAAATGTGAAACGTCATGAATTCAATAGGAATAAAGAAATAGTGACAAAATTACCTATTATTACTTAGGCTGCCCTGAGTGTATTTATGTGTATTGAAAAAGTGTGAATAGTTGAATATTTTCCATTGTTACGTATTGGAAGTGTTAGTGGAACCACCTCGGACTTTCCTGCATGCATTCGTGACTTTCGTAAATTTATTTGAAAGGAATCGATAAATTCATCGATCCTGAGACTCTAATTTGAAAATTGCATTTTTTTCCTCTTTGTAAGGCAGTTTATTTTAGAGATTAGACATGTGGCATTCATGTACTTCTCAATTTTTTAACGATTCAAGGATCAATTAGAATTAAAACGAAAGTAATATTTATAACGAAATAAATTTAAAAAAAACTTTATTATCATTTGCAGTTTTAATGTTTTTGTATAAGTAATTGTGTATTTTGCATTCAAACTTATCAGGATCTGAAGGAATTTCAGCCCACATAATTCTAAAATCTTTAACTGTCTCAGTTGTAGAGCTCAATCTTCTGTTGAACATACCTGTCAAAACAAATAATTAATTACACTCGATAAATACCGAAAAATACTGACACTTATTGATTAAAAATAACCAGTCGAAAAATACTGACACTTATTGATTAAAAATAACCAGTTTCTGGGTTAGTGCTATTTTCTTCCTCTGATTCCTTTGAAGTGCAGTTCATGATTTTTTTTCTTCTCCCTCATTTACTATACATCCTTTTGCTGCCTTACTTTTTCATTGTATGATAAATGTAAGGAATCATTGAAAGACGCCAAAGTCAACTATAGTTCTAGTAGTTATCAAATATCCTTTTTTTTAAAAAATTTATTATTCATTAGACAGCTATTTTATTGCTCCAACACATTCTTTACTCTGTTTTTTTAAATTTAAAATCAATAAATATGAAGATGAGGAGTATAACAGTTTTGGTTATACCTATCATTTTAATTAATGTTATTATAATGCTTTTTAATCTTATTATTCTGTTTTCGTATTCTATTATTCTGTATATTATTCTATTTCATATTCTGTTTTTGTATTTTATTATTCTGAGTTTATTATTCTGTTTTGTAGAAAATAGTAACTTCGTTAAGTCATGAAAAGTTCTTGGAATTTTTCATGAAAAGTCATGAATTTGAAAATCTAAAATATATCAGATACCCTGCATTTATGTTTTATCTATATATCTTGCGGGGCAGAACAATCGATTTTTAGTGACTATAGGCCTTTTTAATTTTAAATAATTATAGATATTAAATTAATTTTAAGCTGCAAAACTCTTCAGGTTATGTTAAAAGTATTAAGTAATGTGTCTATTGTTATTTTGGAGACAGATAGTTGGTTATTAAATGTATGGTGCCATATCCATTATTTAAAAGCAATTAATTGGTTAGTATATTTTAGTTAAAAGTTATAAGTTAATATCTTTTTTAGTTTAAGATTTCTTGTTGGTAGTGAATATTATCAATGGCTATGGCACAAAAGGAATGTATGCCACATAGGGAACCCGCCTTGCTACATGCTGTTAGGTTGTTCCATATCTGGTTATAATAATTTTTATCTGATTTAATGTTAATTAACTATGTAATTTTAAATCTTTTAGTTAACAGGTTAAAATTTAGTGGGCATTAAGAAATATTTTAATCATTGGTTTTTTGTGGAAATTTTTTTTTTATTTGTGGGAGAACAAAGTTCTGTAATTTTTTTTAAAAAGTGTAGACACGGTTCCCAGCAGATCACCGAAGTCAAGCATCCCTGGTTGCGGTCAGTGTGCGGGTGGGTGACCACTTGGCTCAGTCTGCGAGGGTGTGCGGTATCGGTCCTCGTTAAACTGTTCTACCGTAAAGTGCTCGACATCGCGTGCAGGTCGTCGTACTACCGATGCGGGGGTGCCATCCCCTCTGCAGAGGATCAAAATTGTGATGGCATGTCTTCGGATCATCCTCAGGGATGTTTCCCAGACCGTCGCAAGTAGCCCATTGTGAAGCTCTAGTGCGACGTAAATGAACAACAACAACAACAATAAAAGTGTAGGTTCTGTTTTTAAATATATATGGAACAGCCTAATAAAAGGGGTCAACGCATCTGTGTAACCATACCCCCTGGGTGATGTGGAAACTGGTTGCTGATTGATATAGTGTGTCTTTTATTTTTTTTCCATGCTTACGAAGATCTAGGATATCTTCCAGTCAATTGTTCTACAAAATCCACTGTCATTTGATGATGTTGAAAGTCCAGTCACTGTATCCATAGGAAGAAATACTCTAATTTTTGTAAAGATGTTCATGATTCTTAACTATTCAAAATTTTTCAAAAAAAGAAAGGAAGAAAAATGCTCATCTAGGCTTGTAATTAGTGAGATGATCGCTTAGCCTAGAACAGAGATGGGCAAACTTTTTTGGTGGAAGGCCAAAAATTGAAAGAGAAAAGTTTGTTGGGCTAAGTAAAAATTTCTAAAATAAAGAAACAATATACAAGTCTTAATTTAAATATTTTATGAGGCGAATAAAATTGCGATTTCATTTTTAAAAGATCCTTATATTGAGGTTCGAAGTGAGATGTACTTATTTTAAGGCTAAATGCTTGTCTATTAGTCTACTTCTGAAATAATCTTTTCTAGGATTCATAGTTGCAAACACTTGTATAAGAACATACAAAAGATGCAAACATGTATACGATGAAGCAAACATAGCCCTGATTTTCTGGGCATGAGATATTACATTTTGGAAACTTGCTTTTGGTAGTTATTTGTGGAACTCGAACTTTGGCATATTTAGAAACAACTGCTTCAGATGATTGTTGGATTGAAACTCAATTTAAAGCTGCAAATCCGACCGCACTATTTCTCAATTTACGTCGAAATATCTAAATATCTACGTTATATCTAATTCTGTTTGAATGGCACTGAAATCTGATATACTCAAAATGGAGTTTTTTCAATCCATATTCATAATTCTTATGCTTTTCCTTATTTACTGAGTGTATTGAATTTAACCTGGAGAAAATGAAACAAGTCGTTTTTAGTTAGCTTCCTCGATAATGTCAAAGTTCTCATCAACAGCTTTTATAAATAATACTAATTGAGCTGTATCATTTATATCAGAGCTTTTATCCATAGTTTTAATCCATAGCTTTTATCCATACCAAAATATAAATTGTGTAAATTTTTACTCAAATTGCTTTGTCAAAATTTAATCCATGGCTTCGATGCTAGAAGTCGCAGTTTTTTGTGATAAGCTTACAGCCTCAAAATCAATTTTTCATATCTGAACATAAAACATCACAAACTTGGAACATACATTGTTTAACAAACTCGCCATCACCGAAAGATTTATTATTTTTTGCAATATTGTACGCTACAATGTAACTTGCATTCGTAGCTGCTTCTTGGACTGTTTATCATCTTGAAAAAATATTGTCGACCTGATAATTCTTTAAGAAGACTTTTTGCATCTTGTCTTATTTCACATTCAGACATTGCTTCGTAGTTTACATTCCTGTGCTTGTGCTTGACTGTAAAATGTCGGTTAATGATGTATTCTTTAAAAACTGCTACAGCTTCATTGCAGATAAGACATACTGGTTTATCTTTTACAACTGTAAAATAATATTTCCAAGTCCAGAGCGCACTGCACTCAGAATAAATTTTGCGTTTTAGTAGCAATTTCGGGGTTAAAAATTTTTACAAATAACTTAAACAATCTAGCTATTTTATACATTTAATAACTTCCATTAGTTACAATAACGTAATTGTGCAATCTTTCCATATGCAATAAATTATGTTAGTTAAATCTGGTAGAACAAATCTGAAGCTAAATTTTCAGAAGTTATCTGAAATAGTTTTAAGCAAATGCAATAGTTTTAACCATCACATTCTACTGAAACGTAAAAAGAAAAAAAAATCGTGCATTAGATTTCAAATTAATTAGTAGAAAAAAAAGTTTACATCGTATTATATTGAACTTATAGCTTAATTCATCGTATTATATTGAACTTGATAGCAAAAGACTTGAAAATTAATTTCAATAAAATTAAGAAAATGCTGATTATTAAGAATAATATTAGAATGTCTCTCGTAAAAATCGAAGGAATGATCGAAAAAACAAAAAAATTTGTTTTTTTTAATTTCAGAAAACTGTATTTATTATTTTTTATTGTCTGGGAAACCGTGATTTACTTAAATGAATTATTTAAAATGAAATTCGTTAAATGATGAGTGATGAGTTATTTTAATCTATTCTCAGCGAAACAATGTTTATAGTTTTTATTATTAAATAAAATTTTCATTATTAAATATTTTTTATTAAACTATATGGGATTTTTTATATATAAAAATAAAGGTTTCATTTAATTTTTGAATGAAAACAAAGTTGTTTAAAAGCGCAATGATTTTTTTTCATCTCCCTCCACAATTTTAAAAATTAAAAAAAAAATCTATTTACACGAAAATCTATACACAAATAATAAACGGTAAAATCATGAACTAATGTACTTTATAAATGAACTTGATATACGAATATAATAAAAATAATTATTATATTATAGGAACAATTATAAAGAAAACTTCTAACAGTATATAAATACACATTCATAAAAGTAGTAAATTATTTAAAATGAAACATTTTAAATTTACCTCCTGTGGAATCTTATTGTACGTTTCCTTGGTATCCGAAGAGAAACTTTACTAAGAATTGGAATTATTGATGGTACGATTCGTTTTGCAAATAATTCGTTTATCAAATGAGCAATAAAAAAATTTAAAAAAAGAGCAATAACGCAGGCAAGCAACTAATTCTACATTTAAACAATTTAACTAAATAACAAAAAAAATTATGCTTTAATTTAAAATATATAATTTAAATAATGTATTAGTTTGTTATAATGTGTTAAATAATAAAAGTTTTCCCCAGTTTAAATCCCCCAGCTTAAAACATCTTTTTTCTTTAATCTAGATAATTGTTGTTTGAGACAATTTATGAAGAGATATTCAAATAAGATATGGTTCTATCGTTATTTGCAAAGAGGACAAAGGAGCCCAGAGGACCCCAAACCTCGCAGCTTTCGAACACGGACGGTGACGTCACTATTCAAATCCAAACAAAATCCAAACCTCGCAACTCCCGAAGAGAGCGTTGAAGGGAATCCCAGCCCTCGAACAAAGGTTCGGACCCTCCCCCTAGGAAGTGACGTTTTGTATCGATAGCTATAAGAAAGTAACCAATGGCCTTTGTTTATCCTTTAATCGTTCTCCCTTCGCTTAGGGGTCGTGACCTCTATCCCAGAGTTTACAGTGTTCTTTCAGAAAGAGACTGTATTCTTCTTTCATTTTGACAGTTACATACATAATCTAAAATAAATATCTACGTATTTTAATCTTTGATCTTTCTTCAAGAATTTAATATGTAGTATGTGTTTTAAACTTGTTTGCATTATTGTATTTATTATTAGAGAATCGATTCACTTATAACTATATTTACTAAGAGTTTGCCAAAAAAAGAAAGAAATATTCTCAAAATTAAAAATAATACATCGAATAATACAAATCCAATACATCTTTATTTATTACTTTTTCCAAAAATCATACTTTGAATGTTGTTTTAAATAAATGTAATTGAGTCATTCAGAAATTTTATCACTAGATTATGAAACGTTAGAAATTATATGTATATTATCGAGAGCTTTTAGATTTAAAGAACTAATGATTAATAAAGGTTATTTAATTTCACAAAACTTTGCAATTTTCTATTTTTACTTATTTTA
>NW_027261959.1:0-2727 GCF_043381705.1 Parasteatoda tepidariorum | reverse complement strand
ATTTCTTAAAAAATACAAAGTAAGAACTCATAACTATAACAATAATCACAAGAAAAGTTGTGTTTATTGGGCATTTCTTAATGCATTAGCACAACTCAACAGAAAATTAACAAGATTCTTATTCATTCTATATTTTTGTTATAGTATAATAAAAATTTAAATCTATTTTAATTCATTGAAACAGATAATTCTTGTGTTTTTAAACATTATCTCAATAGCCAAGTGCTTTGCAAAATGGAAATTTTTCTCAATACAAAACTTTTTCTTTGTAAAACAGGCCTTAGGTCGTCTTCAAGCATTGCAAATGCTTAATCTGTTAATAGCATCTCACAAATCACTCTTAAAAGTGAAATTATAGTATTATAAAACTCCTTGCATTGAACTATTTTGATGAATATATCAACACTATTTTGACAATAATAAAGATGCTTAAAAAGGAATAATAAGAATAAATACTTACAGGATTATAATATGAAATCTTGAGTGATTTAAATGTTGGTATGGCAATGTCTTTTCTCCATGTAGTTGGATTACAGGAGCCACCAAGAAATACTAAAAGTATAAAAGGGTGAATTAATCAAACTGTATTTAATTGAAAAATTTTAATAAAATTTTAGATATGTGATTTTGTTCCTAAAAATACTTTAAAGAAAACTTACCTTGATATTTTGATGAACCTGAAATTAGAAAAAAACATTTTTTAATTAAAAAGTAAGAAAAAAGATCAGTTTTTAAAATAAAAGATTACTACTTGATTCATTTTTATTAAATAAATAAATACAAATTTAAAATATTTTTGACAATATAAGTTATATTTTGATGTATATAATTACAAATAAAATGTAGAAATTAATTTTAGTCAATGAATTTCAGTATTAGAAATAAAAATCCTAAGATTTATTAATAATGATTACTTTGTGTTAAAAACCAATAATTAAACATAGAATTTTTTTTTAAAATTGGCACTTCTGTGAAACAAAAGCTTTGTTTTGCGAATAGATCAAAATTAATATGAAAAAATAAAAACTAATTTTAAAAATAAAATGATAGTAACTGAAAAAATAGCTTACGTTGTGGGACAGTATTTCTCCTTCTCAATCGTTTTGTTTTGGACAAAGGTGTAGGGCGAGGAATTCTAGAATAAAAAATTAATGTTAATGCAAGATTAAAAAACATACTCAAAAAACTTTTTTTTAAACCATTTAATATTCCAAATACATTGTAATAGATATTTTACAGATATATTTTTATCAACAAAAATATATTTAATATTTTGTGTTGTTAACATGCTTTTTAATTTCAGAAATTTAAAGTTACGATTAAAATTTTAAGAAATTAAAAAAACATTTTAATTAATACTAAAAAAAAAGAATTATTTTTTAAGGTACTTTACTTTGAAGAGAGAAATATTTTTAAAGCAAAATATGCATTATCCAAGTATTAAAAGAATAAATTCAAGAACATAAAACTTGAAAGAAATAGTTTTCAAATACAGTAGCAGGAAACTTAACAAGATGATTAGGTGATATTTTAATTATTGAAATTTCTGCAAATTACATGTCGAATTGATATTAAAAAAAATAATAAATGCAAGAATATTGAATGAGTATAGATTAACAAGCAATTAAAAAGTAACCAAATCTTTCAATAATTAAAATTGATATCTTTTAATCTAATCAGAACATAAATACGAGCAATTTCTTTTACCAGTATTGGTGCAGTAGGCAGTAATAGTATATTGTAATTATATTTCTTAATACTGAATATAAAAATAGAATATTCTAAAACAAAGCACTATCAAAATTAACCCCATTTAACAAAATAAAACTTACTTATTGTCATAACATGATTTTAATTCTGATGCATAAACACAAAACTCTCCAAATGTAATGTAATCAGCATTATGTCTTTTTGAACACTCATTAGCGCAATGAAGCATTTCATGAACTATTTTAAAGAAATACAATTATTAAAATTATGTAAAGAAACTAAATTTAGCTAACTAAATAAAACATCTTTTTAACATTAACAGAAGAAAAAAAAACTTTTTTTTAAAAAAAAAATTAAGAATTTAAAAATTGGTTATTTTCACCACATCAAAATTGTTTAAAGAAATGAAATAAATTACATATAACATTCCTTGATTAAATAATGTGTAAACAAAATTTACTTTTTTCAAAAATACTGCAGTTAATCTTAACTTGTTTTCCATCAGGTAATAAAAAATACTTAAAACTTTTTAATTACCAAACAATAGAATGTAAGAATTTATTTTTTAGATTTGTCAGATAATTTCATTTCATTTTACAGTAATTTCATTTACTTTTGATTATCTAAATAAAAAACTATTTTAGTTTTTTTTTTTAAAAAAGAGGACATAGAAAGGTAGATAAAAATATATTTTTCATAGTAATATTAATTGTTTTTCCTAACGGTTTCAATTATTAATAAATAAATAATCATATAACATATTGAATTAGAAAGTGGCTCTGTATTAACGAATTTATTAAAATAAAAACGTTACAGATCAAATAAAGTTCCACAATAAATTTACATAATTTGATGAAGACTTATCCATTATGAAATGAATATTAAACTTTAACTTGGGACTGTTATTTTACTTGCAGGTGCAAGCGACAAAAATAGTTCAGATTTTAAAATAAAAATATTGAAAGCAAATTAATAAGGAATTATTATTTTTTTTAAATAATGTTGTTATACAAGCTT
>NW_027261958.1:34154-46789 GCF_043381705.1 Parasteatoda tepidariorum | reverse complement strand
TTCCTGTATTAGTGAGTTAAAAATAAAACGTGATTCACATTTACGAGTTTTAAATTGCACTTCACAATTCATGCACTTAAAATGCTAAACATCGTGAATCACCTTGATCCAAGTTTGTAAGCCAAAAATCATTCGTATTCATACAATTTTAATAATCAAACATTGCGTTTCCCTCTATTTAAAAGCTATTCCCGCTATTTATTAATTTTTTTATTGAAATTCATATTCACGTATTCGCATTTTATTTTCAATGCTTATTTATATACCCTTATTCACTGGTAAGTTTTGTATTTAGTTTATTTGTAACTTAAAACAGTCCTGTATCAAATAGTTTTTCATGGTCACACAAATAATAAGCAAGATCTTTGCAAAAAATTATAAATTTATATAACTTTTCTGCGGCTATCTTCGTTTTTTTTTTTTCAATTACTCAACGATAGTTCAAATCTCAAGAATAGAAATCGCCATTAATAAGAACTGAATGTGAATCACTTCAGAAATGCAAATAATAATTAATCAACTGGAAATGTTGACCAGATATTATCTGTAATCACCATTTCATAATGCGAAAAATTTATTTTATTACTTATTAAATGCTAAAAGTTTCGTGTATACTAAAATAATTTTTGATAATTTTAGATTAGAAGTATGAAGAGAAGCTCACCATCGTCTAGTGATGCAGCGGCAGGACCGTCTGGTTCTGGGGGACCTTCGGGTTCCGGGGGACCTTCGGGTTCCGGGGGACCTTCGGGTTCTGGAGCAGCCGGCCCTTCTGGATCTTCCCAGGAGGGTCCTCGGAAAAAAATGTAAGTACAGTATAAGCTTTACCTTTTTATTTAATAACCGTCGTTGAACAGCTGATAAAATGTTTCGGTATTCGACTACTAATGTAGCTTATTCCTTTATTATCACTTTTTTTCTGTTCGGTAAGACATATAACGGCAATTTTCAAAATTTAATCTATATTTTAAGAACTAAAGGTAAAAAATTTTCTGTTTCTCTTTTGTATTTTTTATTAACTTTTCTTCTTCTCAGCGTATTTATTATGACGAAATATTTCTTAAAGAGCATTTCTAATGAACGATATTTTTTTTTATTTACACTTTTTTCTAAAAATATGACGTTGGAAAATAATTGAATTGAGATTTATAGCGTTAAATTTTTCGTTCATAAACTAAGAATGATTTTTGTCTTGGTTTTAATCAAGCTTTTTCTTTAAAAAAAGAAAAAAACTTTTGCTTTTATGGACATTATGACGTGGTTAATTAAGAGTTTCTATTAGACTTTACTCTTCTTTTTTTCAATTTTTCTAAAAAATACGGTAGTTGGAAAACTGAGATTTCCAGCTATAAGATTTACTGTCAAAATTAAGATTGATTGCTATTTTTTCTGTTTTGCTTTTGTATATAATCTTTTTTTGTTGTTGGAGTTTTTATTATAGCCCGGCATTTTTAAAAAGAATTTCTGATAGACTATGCCACTTCTAACATTTTATGTATATTTTGCAGATTTTTTTAAAGAAATAGCCTTTAGTCTTTTATAAATCTTAAATATTTCCAATGGACACTTCTTTTTACTTTTACCCCATGCCAATAATACGAAAGTTTTTAATAATGACTCAACTTTTTCATATATAAAGAATAATATTTATTAATTTAAAAAAAATTTTGCTATTCGCCCACTGAATAGCAACATTTACCGCTTTACTTACAAGATCAAAAATTTAAAAAAAAGTCATGTATGAGATCGTAAGGTCATGTCTTGACTATTAATTGGTCGTTAAATTCATTAAACGGTCAAAACTTTTATAAAATGTTTCACATAAAAATTGAATGATTCTGTTTTTTTGGGGGGAGGAGGGGATTGAAACTTTTTACCGGTTGCTTTCGTTCCAGATTCTTTAATGATGTGCTTTTTTCGTGATTCATCATAGCTATTACTGTCAACGAAAAGATTGATGTTATTATCAGTGTTATAAACTGAGTTGGGCTTTTTAATTTTGTTTAAAAATTGAGATTAAATGGCACTTTTGGATGAGATGAATTGAGCTTCTTTTGTTAATTACATTCTTAATTGGTCTAAAATTTAATTAAATACTTTGTATGTGTTTTGAATCTTCTGATATATGATGCTCAGAAAAACACAGAACCCATTTTGATTCAAATGTTTTTACTGTATTACTGAGTGGCAATTTTATTAAAAATATATAGGGGTGTTCTGTTTAGACCATCCTTAATAAGTATTTTTAGAATCTTTATCGAAAATTTGAGAAAAAAAGGGATATATTTATAGGTGGTCGCAAATAAATGTTTAAGTGAAGAAAAACGCGATCGATATATATATATATAAATTATAGTAGCGAAAACGGTGTGTAATAAAAATCAAAGTTTGATGGTAAAACTCTATAATAATCGTCTTTCAACATTTCTATTTTCTCATGCAATCAAACCTATATTGTTATTTATTGCAGCCGCCATCCTTCATTGTAAATAGTCTGATTTTGATAACTATTTTGTTCTTTTCCTCTCACTCAGACACTAATTTGTGATTCCTAATGTGCATAATTTTGGTTTTCTTTTTTTTTATACGGATTCCAAAATATTTACGAAAATGGCAGGAAGAAAAAAATCCTCCACTTTATTTTGAAATTAAGAACCAAAAGAAGAATTAGGTTCTCACTTTTCCTTACTTATTTAAACTCTAAGCATAACTATTACTGGATACTAGTCCCAGACTTTAGGGTCGTGGTTAACTTTTTAGGTGATTCAAAACTCTAAACTAAAAATATTCAGTTTTAAAACTCAAAATTCAAATGACGTAAATTTTCAACCACTTTTTTTTTGTTGCCTAAACCTAAAATTTAACCTAATGTTTTTTTTTTGTCCTTAATTCTTAGAAAAAAGCAATTTTTACAAAGGAAGTTGGAAATACAGAATGAAATGCTATGTCCATTTTTATAGTTTAAAGTGCGTGTCTAAACATTTCCAGCTCTGTTCATTAACATGCTTTTCGAGCTGTGTCCACTTTTAAAGAAGTCTTTCACGATATCTTCTTAGCAGCAAAAAACAAAATAGATTATTCCTTCATCGGTATATTGCTTGATTTAAATATGTATAATTGAATATGAATAGCTGAATTCTGGGAATTGTTTATTTTGAATTCTACAACCAGATGCTTTGTAATTTACTTTGTTGTTGACTTATTCCTTTCGGTCAGCCGAGACCAAGTCAATGAGCTCGAAAGTCTTCAGGAAATCGAATACAAGTAAGGGAGTAGAGGTCTTTCTTTTCCAGACCAAGAGACAGAGTGTAAAATGTGATCGGGAGAAGTTCTGTGCAGACTTCGTGAAGGTTGAATAGGTCTTTCGCTCAAAAGAGAGACACCTGATGTGTCCACTTATGAGCCTACTTATAGTGGACTGTATGGATCTATCAGCCCCTATGGTAAAGTGGCCCACCAGGAGTGTGTCCATTATACCAAGAGTGGGCCGGAGGGATGTTCCATAGTTGTTGGTTATGATCTTGGAACAAATCTCAGGGAAGGTCGACTTGAAATTGTGCTATCAGAAGCTCCCTGCTTGGCCAAAAAAATCAGCATTTTCATTACGAAAGAGGCCTATGTGAGAGGGAATCCATTGAATGAAGATTTTACACCGATGAGAGAGTTGTTTAATTTTATTAAGTATAGAGGCAGAGTAATTTACTTTAAATCAAAGAAATTGATATAGGCTTGTTTAACTTTTGTTATAATGATCGAAATTTCTCTGAAGTGCCAAATATGCTAATTAGTCTTAACTAATTTACAAAATCAAGCAGACGTTCTCTAAATACCGGTTTTCTCATTGATTTGGAACATAAAAGTACGCACTATCTGAAGGGCACTATCTGAAAAATAGGGTACAAATGATTTAGTCAGAAGAGCTGTCAAAAATTTGGGTCCCACTTTTAAGACACCATTTCGATAATTTAAGTAAACCAAAGAATATTTTCAGAATTATAAAACTTTTATCCTCAATATAATAAGTACCTTGCCAAAATACATTTTAATTTAAAAAAGGCTGAAAAATATAGAATTGTAAGGTATGCAAATTTTTACGTTATTTGTAACTAGCGAAATTTATATAAGAAAATACAGCATTGGAATCAATTCATAGTTTTTGATTGATGCAATTTTAAAGTAATGTTATTAAATTTTAATTTTTCAAGAACTATGGGACCCATTTCATACAAATTTTGTATTATGTCATTCGAAATTGCACCCTCCTTTAAAATGATGTGAAAATTTGCATATCTTACATTAATTATAATTCTTATTAAATAAAAAGTAATAAATAATTAATAAAATGTATTTTTAAAGTTAAAATTGAATCTATTATTGTTAAAATCTTAGCTTAAATTAATTTATTTCATTTAATTGAATTAGGTACTCTTTTTTATGAAATTAGCGAGTTTTATGGTATAAAATATATTTCTGTATTGACATCTTATCATCATTAATAGTTAAGAATATTTAAGTTCAAATTTTCAAATAATTATGATTGGCACCTAGTACATGAAATCAGATTATTAGACCAAAAGTTAATTAGTGTTTTGCGTAACCACACCGAGGATTTCACTTCTTGAATAATCGACATATATCCGCATACTTGCCAACTTTTATATAAAAACCATGTATAAACTTCAGCTTTTATGTAGGCTTTTATATGAGGAACATTACATAACTTATATGTAAGAACCATATGTAACCATAAAGAACCATGTAAATGTATTAGATGTGTAAAAGCTATTACAATATTTTTTAAATTTATAATAATTTGAATGAACTTCTTGTGTGAAAATTGTTTTTAGCAAAAATATTTTAAGTGGGCAAATTCCAAATTATTGAAGAGCAGAGTTGAGGATTTCGCACACATTCATAAAACTTTATTTTCAAGGGATAATTCCATGTAAATTAATTTTAACAGTTTTTATCATTTAATTTATTAATGGTTAAAAAATTTAATAGTCAGATATACGAATCATAACACCAATTTAATTCACTTAAATTTTAAACTTTAAGCAGAATCCGTCGATGGAATTTTTTGAGATACTCAAATAAAGTAATTAAAGGGCTACACCGTTTTTATCAAGAGGGTCTTTAATCAAAATTTATCGAGTGTTTATTCAAATGTTTCTGATTTTGTAAAATAAAATATAAAAGTTTAAGCTTTCGAACATTTAAGAACGAGATCATTAAGATCAGAGCATTGGTGTCTTTTTCCCGTAATGTCCGCATATGCTAGGTTTCTATTAAAAATTTCTCTTAATTTACATGCAATACATTTTTTTACATATTATCACATGTACCAGTTACGAATATATATTGGCTTAAATATTTTGAAATATCTTAAATGCCCATAATATAATTGAATATAGAAATGATAATGTGCATTGTTTGACTTTAATAATTTTCTTCTAGGAAGACACAAAGAGTGGAGACACCTGAAGAAGTGAGTGCTTTTAAATAGGCTAAATTAAATAAGCAAAAATGAGCATCTAGAAGTTAATGAAGTTATAAGAAAACTTTTAAAAATTAAACGAATAGTTTTTTTGTAAAAATTTTCTATCAAACCTAGGATTTTGTTTAAGCAGGGTAACCAAGTATGCATAGTATGAAGTCCAAAAGTAAAATTTAACAAAATATTATGAACATACAAGGTAAAAAAAAATAATTAATGAATTGAAAACAATAATTAGAAGAAGATAAATCTTATTGTATTGTTAAAATAGGTTCAGATTGTATTTAAATAAGGTTCAACAGCTCCACAAATATTAGGTGCGAATGAGCTTATATATTGTTCTTTTGTAATTTTTTTAATAGTACATTCTACCTGCGATTAGCTATATCTTTTGATTCTTTTTCATGGAAGAACAAATTATTTTCTTGTGTGTCAGCAGTATATTGAATCTTTTTTAAATTTCTTTTGATTTCCAGAATAAAATTAAAAGATGTGCGTATTTATTTGAAAAATAACTAATAAAGAAAGTTTAAAGACATTCCAAAAATTGTAAATAAAACTTTAAAAAAGAGTGATCAATAGTAATAGAGAAATTTTTGAAGGAAAAAATATGATAAAAAAGATTCAGCTGAAAGTAAAGAAAATCAGATAAGTTTCATGCTTATTTACAAGATCAAGTTCACATCAGCCATTGGTTATGATTGTTTACTTAAAAGCAAAAATCTGAAAAGAAATTTTTTAAAAAAAGAATACTTAAAAGTAGTTTAAAATTAAAACTGTAAATTCGAAGCAAAAGAATAAATTTGTTTTTACCTCGTCATTTCACAAATAAAGCTCAAATTATTTCTATCCTAATACGTTTTGCTTTAAATCCATAATCTTTGGATGACGAATGGTTCCAACTTGTTTATTTTTTATATGTTTTGAATGTTGTTGAATCTAAATCATAATATTTTAATACATTTTAGGTTAGGAGACAAAGAGACGAGAGAGAAGCAGCAGAGAGGAGAAGAATGACCACCGTTGCCTACTCAAAGGCAGAAAGACGCAGGGCACACGAATTTCGACTGCAGAAGGAGAAGGAGGAGAAAAGAAGGAGAAATGAGGAAAAGAGACACATTATAGAAGAGGCTAGCAATGTAGCCACCTCACTAGCCAACGAAAGAATGGTCAACCTGGCAGCAAGATTTATGGACCGGGTGGCACAGGGTTTATCATTCGAAGAAGCCAGGAACCAACTGGACGCTGATATCGAAGAGAGCAGCACAGAGCTCAGGCGATCGATCCAAGAATCATTGAATCGTACATTTCCTATCGAACAGGAAGAAATCATTACTCAAAGGTCACCTGCAGTCTTGGATCCCTCGCCAGTTAAGCAGCCTTCGCCACCACCATCAACAACTTCTCCCGTTGACCCACAGCGTCCAGTTATTAGTACACCATCTGTATCTCCTCCGCTGCCTTCAGTTAGTCCCCCACCACCACCACCACAATCACCACCTCCACAATCACCACCCCCACAATCACCCCCAGCTGCTGTCCCGGTAATTCCAGTGCCACCAATTCAAGCACCACCAGCTCAAGTGCCACCAGCTCATGTGCAGCCAGCTCAAGTGCCACCAGCTCATGTGCAGCCAGCTCAAGTGCCACCAGTACAAGGAGTACAGCAAAAAAAGCGAGGAAATCCCGGGAATTTCTTTATTTCGTCCGTGTCACTATAGATTATTATCTCAGGTGTCGCTAAAATTGATGCTGAGGCAAATATGATATGAGAAGGGTTAGGAATATTCTTTTTGACATACTTTTTAAGTGTTCCGCAGTGGATTGATCGTTACGACACGGTTCCCAGCAGATCACCGAAGTCAAACATTACTGGCTGCTGTCAGTGTGCGGGTGGGTGACGATTTGGATCAGTCTGCGTAGGGAACGAGGTTGTGTGGTATTGGTCCTCGTTAAACTGTTCTACCGTAAAGTGCTCGACTTCGCGTGCAAATCGTCGGGCTATCGAAGCGAGGGTGCCATCCCCTCTGCAGAGGATCAAAATTGTGATGGCATGTCTTCGGATCATACTGAGGGATGTTTCCCTTACCGTCGCCAATAGCCCATTGTGCATCTCTAGTGTGACGTAAATGAACTACAACTACAGCAACTACTTTTTAAATATATTATTGTCTGTTTGAGACATTGTTCTCCTTTGCTTTCTAATTAATATCAAATACTGCATTTTAGGGGGTCATTGGGCGGACGCTTTAATGATTTCTTATATTTTTTTGGTATGCATGAGAACTTTCGTATTAATTTTAAATTATTGCATGTGTGTTGAAATTTCTAATAATATATACATATGCTGAAGAATGCATATTAAACACTTTTAAAAAAAGTTTTATTTTGTCGGCATCAGGTTAGATTATTAGCACAGGTGTCGCTAAAATCTACTCTTAATCTATCTTGTTAATTAATCTATATTGTTCTATTTTTATATTATATGCGTCGGCTGTTTTGCAAATAATTGTAGTGTTTATGTTTATAATATTTTCATTTGGAATTTATATGTATAACATGTGATTCTGAATATATTCTTTAGAACCTATTTTAAAGTAGCAGTTTTATAAATAGACCAATAAAATTATAATTTCTTAATTTGCTTCTTTTTGCCATGATATAACATATTTTTATTTGTCTCGTATTCGCTTCCGTATTAAAATGTATCATACATTACTGCTTAAATGTCGTCCCTGAAAAGAAATATAATTACATTATTTAAAAAAATCTAGTCTTTTTATTTAATTTTTATTTGTTATTATATTTGCAGATGAGAATAAATTAAAGACGAAAGTGTGTTCTTTTTACTTGCACATTACCTCCAACTTCCTGTTCACTTTTCTTCAGAAAATTCTGAGAGACGAGTCTTTCGTTCATATAGAAAGTTATTCAACATCCCTGAGGGATGGGGGGAGACAAGAAGACTGTCCTAGCTCCTACCCCATCGTATCAACAACTACTAGAACGCTATTCTAGGTGATTATGATCGTATTCATGTTGCCACACTTTTTCAGACTGACTATAACAATGCATGCACACTTTCTCCGCATTCAATTCAATTATAAAAAAGTATTTTGTTAAACGTCACACCGTTTAATGTAAAGAATTCTATTTTTAAATTATTTGGAAGTAGTGAAGAACTGAGTTTGATCTGTCAATCTTTTTTTTTTTTTTTTTTTTAATTTGCTCTTAAATAGCGTATAATATAAATAGTCAATTATAATTGCTCATACACGAATTAAAATATTAAAATGGACTTGTAATATCTACCAAGTTGTCTTATGAACTTCAATAAGGAGGACCTCATTCATTCTGTAGTTAAAATCCAAGTGCTATTCCATCAGAAATAGTTTTTTTTAAATCATGATATGACACAATATTTTTTTAATATAATAAAAAAAAATTAGTATCAGCAAAATGGACATACAAATCAGGATTTTAATCTCTGCTCTCGTCNTTGTTATTATATTTGCAGATGAGAATAAATTAAAGACGAAAGTGTGTTCTTTTTACTTGCACATTACCTCCAACTTCCTGTTCACTTTTCCTCAGAAAATTCTGAGAGACGAGTCTTTCGTTCATATAGAAAGTTATTCAACATCCCTGAGGGATGGGAGGAGACAAGAAGACTGTCCTAGCTCCTACCCCATCGTATCAACAACTACTAGAAGGCTATTCTAGGTGATTATGATCGTATTCATGTTGCCACAATTTTTCAGACTGACCTATAACAATGCATGCACACTTTCTCCGCATCCAATTATAAAAAAGTATTTTGTTAAACGTCACACCGTTTAATGTAAAGAATTATATTTTTAAATTATTTGGAAGTAGTGAAGAACTGAGTTTGATTTGTCAAACTTTTTTTTTTTTTAATTTGCTCTTAAATAGCGTATAATATAAATAGTCAATTATAATTGCTCATACACGAATTAAAATATTAAAATGGACTTGTAATATCTACCAAGTTGTCTTATGAACTTCAATAAGGAGGGCCTTATTCATTCTGTCGTTAAAATCCAAGTGCTATTCCATCAGAAATAGTTTTTTTTAATCATGATATGACACAATATTTTTTTAATATAATAAAGAAAATTAGTATCAGCAAAATGGACATACAAATCAGGATTTTAATCTCTGCTCTCGTCGGAAAAGTTCGTCTTCCTGTCGAGGAAATTTTTAAAAAAAACCGCGACAAAAATAAGAATTTATTCTATTACGCCGAATTTTATTTACTTGTCTGTTTTCTTGTATTGTTATAGACGCCGCTTTCTCCATAATTGTGCGATGGAGGACTGTCAAAACTGCACAGCAACTCCTTTAATCGACATATAGCGCGTTTACATTATAACGAAATTTATAATACTGCATATTAAATTTTCTGTTGTTTTTTACTACTTAAATAATAAATGTTCTACAGCCGATATGGCTTCTTTGATAATTGATTCCTACTGATGAGACTTGGGTTCGAATTCCCGTGTTTATTCATATACTGTTCTTGATTTGCACAGTTCCGACATACAATACTTGCTGCGGAGAATTAAGAGAAATTAAAGAATATATAAGACGCGCGCATGCGCAAAGAATTACGTAACGCTTCCACCCACGTCATCAGATGATAAGTACGAGCTAATTAATACGGTCGCTTTAATGCGGCGCTCTGTCTTTTACTATTGTTGTTGTTCATGTTAATAAAATGTTGTTAATTACGATCTGCTTAATTAATTAAGAACCTCGATGGACATCCTTTAGACAATAATAAGTGAGTTAAACGACATAGTGGCATCCCTGCCTGGACGTGCATCGAATTGATGCAAAGCGGATCGTAAAAAAATTAACTACGCAGTAAAGAAACCATAGTTACGTAAGCATGGATGCTTCAAAACAATTACGAGCGGCTTCACGGACAAGTTTTACGAAAGCCTTAAATAAGTTAGAAGGATTAATACGAACTAAGACACCGGATATCATCGAAATAGAAATAAGTTTGGATACTTTAATGAAAAAATGTAAGCAGCTACGAGATACTCAAAACCTACGAGATATGCAAGCCGCAAAATGCACGGAACCAGCAATGAATTTGAAGCTTCCGAGGAAATACTACGACAAATTTTCTGCCACAAAAGTGAAAGCCGGAAACTACGACGCCGATTCGTTATGATACACCAAATAAGTCTCCATCTACGGCGTATAAGTTACCTGACATCGAACTACCGAAATTTACGGGTGATCCAAGGCAGTGGCTTAATTTCTGGACTTCATTCAGCAAAATACACGATGATGAAAGAATTCAGGAACGGGAAAAGTTCCAGTATTTAATACAAAGCACTGTTGCGGGATCCTAAGCAAGATTAATCATCGAGAGTTTTCCAGCAACAAAAGAAAATTATACGAAAGCTGCTGAACACTTGAAAACACGATTTGGAAATGAAAGTGTTCTCACGCAAGTCTACATACGGGACCTTATTAAAACTTGTGTTAAGTGATAAATCTAAAGTTGAATTAGCTACATTATATGATAAACTACAAACACAATTAAGAGCTCTTGAATCAGTGGGATTAACGAAAGATAAATATGCAGATTTCCTTTGGTAGAATCAGCTATTCCCACGGATTTATTACAGGTATTTGAATAGCAAAAGAATTGTGCGACCGATACGTCAGGTAAGACTGATTTAGATTTGTTAATAGAATTTTTACGAAATGAAGTTGAATCTGAATGTAGCTAAAAATTAAGTAAGGAATCATTTTCTTCAGATAAAAATGTTAATAGCAAAAAGGATATTAATAAGTATGAACCAAAACATATTGCTTCTTCATGTGAATTGTTTAATTCTAATAAGAATGAAAATGAATGTATAAATAAGTTTAAGAAATTTGATACGAATATGTGTATATTTTGTGATAAAGCACATACATCTGAGAGTTGCAGAGAATTAGCATCTATGACCTTGGAAACCAAAAAAGAAATAATTAAGAAAAAGAATGTTTGTTTCGTCTGTTTAAAAAAGGGTCATAGAGCTAATACTTGCAAAGCAAAGTATGTTAGATGTTTAATTTGTAATAATAGACATTTTTCTATTTTTTGTCCTGATAATCCGAAAAAATAAGATCGATAATGTTTCGAATGAAGAAAACCATGAAAACAAAATAAGTACGTTAAATAATCAAATTCAACTCTCAGACGTATTGTTTCAAACTTTAATTGTAAGAGTGCATAATGGTAAAAAGGAAATGTTAATTAGTGGAATTATAGATACTGGTAGTATGAGAAGTTATACTTCTGAAGATGTTGCACAATGTATGAGTTATATGGCTATAAAACAAATAGGCTTTTTGGTGGGGTCGAAACTGAAGAAAGTATGCAAAATGTATATAATGTAGAATTAAGTAGCATTGATAGGAGTTGCAGATTTGAAGCTTTAAGTCAAAAACAAATCTGTTCTGATATTAAACAGCCCCTGGGTTAAAGAGTTACGGAAACTAAATAGTATTAAAATAAGTGATTTGGGCAAAGAATTTTGATAAAAGAATTAAGTTCTTGATAGGGGCAGATATTGCCGGAAAATTATTTACGGGTAGAATAAAAAAACTTGTGAAGGACCTTGTGCGATTCATACTAGGCTAGGGTATACTTTAATTGGGAAGTTAAATGTTGGCAGTATGCCAAAGCGAGGCTTCTTGTTACATTTCTTCACTTCTCGTGAAGGATAGAAACATTTATGATTTATGGAAATTAGGAATTACAGATCCAGAGATAGACAAAACAAAAACTCAGTTGAAGGAAGAAACATTAAATCATTTCGAGAATACGATTCGAGTCAATTTGGCGGGGAGATATGAAATATCTTTACCATGGGTTTTAGACAGCTCGCTTTTGCCTGATACAGTCGAACTCGTTTATAACGAGCACAAAGGGACCGTAACATTTACTCGTTAAATCCGAGTGCTCGTAATAAACGGGTTCTTAAGACAGGCCTGCAACCAGAAGAGGGGGGGGGCTTGGGAGGTCAAATGATTGAATTTACTTAAAATTTAATTAATACTTACTTACTTTAATTACATTAATTAATTTAATTACGTACTTTTCTTAATT
>NW_027261958.1:29626-33271 GCF_043381705.1 Parasteatoda tepidariorum | reverse complement strand
GGTAGATAATGTTCATTATTTGCCTCATAGAGCAGTGGTTAAGGAAAATTCTAGTACGAAAATAAGGCCGGTTTTTAATGCATCAGCCAAGTCGGCCGGAAAACCATCTTTAAATGAATGTTTGGCTACTGGACCAAACTTAATAGAAATGATCCCGTCTATTCTTATTCGATTTCGTAAGAATTTTGTGGGTATATCTGCGGACATTGAGAAAGCATTTTTACAGATATCAATACGGGAAAAAGAAAGAGATTTTTTGCGATTTTTGTGGTACAGTGAAGACAATTCGGACGAACTTAAAATGTATCGGCACAGAAGGGTAGTCTTCGGAATTACCTCAAGTCCTTTTTTACTTGCCGCTACATTGCGTTACCATTTAAATCGAGTTTCTGAAAATTTAAATAGTACTGCAGATATTCTTAAACAATCATTTTATGTAGATAATTGTGTAACTAGTTTAAGTACAGAAACTGAAACTCAAAATTTTATTTTAGAATCACAATGTATAATGTCTCAGGGTCATTTTAATTTAAGAGATTGGCAGACAAGTTTACCTGATTTATGTGTTAAGGATTCATCTATTACAAAAAATGTACCAATTTTGGGACTTATTTGGGACACGGAGAAAGACACTTTGTCGTGTAAGATTGAACGAGCAGATAATTCTGACGAATTAATTACGAAAAGAAAAGTGTTAGCTGTGGCTCATCAGGTATTTGATACAATCGGTTTTACGGCACCGGTAATGTTATTACCTAAGTTAATTTTACAAGAAACTTGGAGTTCAAAAATCAAATGGGATGACAAACTACTTGATAATTTGATTAAGAAATTTAAATCTTGGTTTATGCAATTACCTTTGCTACAGAACATTAAGATTCCAAAATGGATTTGTCTCGATTTGTCAAATACCTTGATGAGTCTACATGTGTTTTGTGACGCAAGTAAGCTAACCTATGGAACTTGTGTGTTTGTAAGAGTTGAAAGTACCAATGAACCGTTTGTTACAGTTAATTTAGTGCAAGCTAAGAGTAGAGTTGCACCTCTAAAACCATTGACAATACCAAGGCTAGAGCTTCTTGCATGTTGTATTGGATCTAGATTGTTAGCAAATATAATTAAAGATTTGATCTTAACAATATTGATATCTATTGTTGGACAGATTCAACGACAGTTTTAAGTTGGATAAAACGGGAACTCAACTGGAGTATTTTTGTTCAAAATCGTGTAAAAGAAATTCGTTCTTTGACTTCTCACACCATGTGGCGTCACATTCCCGTATCTTTTAATCCTGCCGATCTTGCTTTGCGAGGTTGTTCAGCTGAGCAGCTTATTGAACGTCGTTGGTGGGAGGGGTCTAACTGATTGTATGAAAACGAACAAAATTGACCAAAATCCTTTGAGACCCCCGATGAGAATTTAGTCAATTCTGAACTGCGTAAATCTGTCATTGTAAATTTAAGTAAAAATGATAATGTTTATGATAATTGGTATTATAAATATTTTTCTTCATATAAGAAAATTGTAAATATGATAGCTTGGATTTTTAGATTTTATAATAATTGTAGAAATTTAGATAAGAACTGTTCTAAGTTTTTGAATGTAAATGAATTGGATAGAGCACAGAAAAGTCTCATTTTTTTTTATACAAAAGGACAGTATTACAGGTATCTATGATAATAAATTGAGACAATTAAGGCCATTTTTTGATAATGATGGTATTATCAGAGCTAAAACTAATTTAGTTTTTAGTGGAGATAAATCTAATTTCATTTATCCAGTTATATTACCTAGTGATCACTCAGTTGCCAAATTGTTAATTATTGAACTTTTACATGCTGGTACTACTATGATAATGTCTCATTTAATGTCTCATTTAAGTTTTGGATTTTGAAAAGTCGTAAAACTAAACGAAATTGTATAAGACAGTGTGTAAAATGTTTAAGATTTATATGCTACAAAATGTAATGTCACGCCTAATGATGCATCTGTTTTCGAAATTGTAGGCGCCGATTTAGCCGGACCACTATATCTTAAGGATGGGAAAAAGTCTTATATAGTACGTGCGCTGTGTACCGGGCTATACATTTAGAGTTAGTAACTCTATTAACTACTGAAGCCTTTTTCCTTAAGACGTTTTATTGCGCGCAGAGGAAGAAGACCGTCGGTAATATATTCCGATAACGGAACAAATTTTGTTCGTGCGCAAAAGATTCTTCATTCGATAGAATGGGACAAGTTAGCTTCAAAAGCTGCAGAGCGTGAGATACGGTGGAGGTTTAACCCTCCTTCCGCCGCCTGGTGGGGTGGTTGGTGAGAGCGGTTAATACAAATGGTGAAGCGAATTATACGTAAGATATTAGGACGCTCTTCCTTAAATTATGAGGACTTGGTCACAATTTTGTGAAAGAATAATTAATACGAGACCCCTCACCTACGTATCGGAAGACGTGGACACCGTTTCCCCTTTGACTCCAGAAATGTTTCTGCACGAAATACCTTCTTCAGGTGTTACAGACATCGATAAGGCAGCTAAGGAAGTAAGAGAGCTAAACATCTCCAAAGAGTAAGAGAGTCTTTAAGAAATAGGTTTAGGACTGAATATTTAGGACAGTTACGTCAACAAACTATAAGAGATTTCAAGGATAATCCTTTAGTGGTCGGTGAAATTGTTTTAATTGAAGATGCTAATAAAAAACGCGCTTTTCGGAATTTAGCTAGAGTATTGAAATTAATTCCAGGTCGTGATGGCAAAACAAGGCTTGCTCTCGTAAAGACAGAGAATTCTGAGTTTATGAGACCTGTCCAGAGATTTTATATATTAGAAGTCAAAAGTTAAATGTTTTTGTGAATTTTTATATGTATATGTTTTCTGTTCAAGTTACATGTATGTTATATTTGTGTGCCATTTTATAAGTTTAAGTGCATTTCATTTTGTAAGTGTTTAGTAAGATTTAATTTTTGAGTGTGATTAAGATTAATTAAACTCAAAAGGGGGGAATGTATGTGGAGAATTAAGAGAAATTAAGGAATATATAAGACGCGCGCATGCGCAAAGAATTACGTAACGCTTCCACCCACGTCTTCAGATGATATGTACGAGCTAATTAATACGGTCGCTTTAATGCGGCGCTCTGTCTTTTACTATTGTTGTCAGGGCCGGATTTACGTATACGCTAAATAAGCTGTAGCTTGGGGCCCCGAGATAGCCAGGGCCCCCAGATCCAACTTTTTCCTTCTTTTTTTAAAGTTTTATTCGGAGCTGGAGCCCTCTGAAGTCTAAAATCATTTTTTTTTCTTTTTTACATTGGCGAACGCTTTTCAAAATCTAATAGAAGTGTTTACAAATATAAAACAATTGTTCTCTTAACTTTTTTAACTAAAAGAGCAATAAAAAGGCCTTTTGAATGATGAAAATATCCTGTAGCTTTCGTAGCTACCAGTGATGGGAGTAGTCCATGGATCCTAAAAAGCGGTACTCTAGACTCCATGGAGTAGTCAAATAGCTGCCTCAATTTTACACTGTGGGAAATGTTTTCAGCTTCTTTAAATTGCTGTGGGCTCTTTTGTCCTTCTCCACAGAAACACCCTTTTGTCTGATTTCTGGGCAAAAAATTTCTAGGGCTGTGAGAGAATCTTGTTTAG
>NW_027261958.1:14431-28859 GCF_043381705.1 Parasteatoda tepidariorum | reverse complement strand
GATGCTTTACATCCGGCGTTCAGTACTATTTCATATTGTTTTACAACACATGGTTTTAGCCCTCTGGTGGGAAAGACTTTAAAACAAAACTTACAACAGTTACTTTTCTCAACAACTGAAATTTAGAATAGTGTGATTAAGAAAAATATGTGAACTGTTTGCAATTTCAAATTAATATTGAAATGTACAGGTTTAGAATTTTCTGCAGTGAAAAGTTTTCGGAACTTCAGTATTCAAAAAAGTATACAAAAACTAGACCTTAAGAACGTATCCAATGAGCGAGCATTGGATTGCGAAGCTGTGAACTGTGTGAACCAAAATGAACTGTGAAAGCAGTTCCGGGGGTTGGTGAGCGCCAGCGAGCAGGGGGCGAAGCCTCCTAGTATATCATATTATAGTTAAGAATTGCATAGAACTTTTTATTCAAATGTCAGCTTCAAAATTCAGTCAAATTTACATTTATATTACAAACAAATTCACAGAGTTGAGACATTTTATAAATGAGTAATAATTTTTTGCTTTTGTGCGATTTACATCTGACACCAACAATTTAATTCATTTAACTTGAGCTTATTGCAATCAGTTTCTATATAAAAATAATTTTTTTTGATAGGTTATGATGTACTAAATATTTAATATGAAAATTTGATGATTATAAACCTATGTTTTATAAGATAGTTCTGCTAAGACATTTATGTCACTTTTTCACATTCGGCATCATGGAATTGCCCAGTTGTAAAAACAAAACAATTAACTAATCTAAACTAAAAAACCATGTAGTTAGCAAATTCTTCAAATATTCTAATTTCTAATGAGAAAAAATAATGAAATTTAAAGAATTTTATCTAGTTTTTTTCTATGAAATTTGCAAAAGGAAATTTGACAGTTTTGCTTTTGCAAATACTGAATATCTTAAAATAATAGTGCTAATTCAAAACAAACAACAACATTTGACTTTAGATATTAGTTTAAAGAAAATTATATCAATGAATTTTGTAAAGAGTACTGTTTGGATAAAATACATTATAAAATGGCTCTATATTGAAATGTAAATAAATATAAAATTTATGAGTGCATAATCAACTGGAATTATTTGCTTAAGGAAAATATATTAAACAGTACTTATCCAAGTTTTTCTTGGGTTACTCCGTATATACTATTAGGTACATTTTGTGCTTTAGCTTTAACTTAAAATGTTTGAACACTTTGAAACATTTTTTTATTCATTACAAGCAATATATTCTACAAGCTAAATATATTATTTTTTCTACATCTATTCAAGATGATTCATTAAAAATAACATTTTAAATAAAATACTTCTTAATATTGACACTTTCCTTGCACACCTACCTATACTTAATGATATAAAAAAAATAAAAAACACGCTGACCTGGAAATTTTAAATTTTTTTTCTGGAAAACCTGGAAAAATGAGGGAAATTTGAAGCCTGATTTAAGGGGCTATCCTGTTTATCTTTAACTTCTTATAAGTTATCAACTTTTTTTTATTACTTCTACCAGTCAATTAAGTTTAAGTTTAACATATAACTAAATGCTGTATGTTACACATAGATTCAATAAAGTTTCTTTCAATATTTATTGCTAGCTTTGCTATAATTACGCTTTTCATTAGAGTTCCAATTTTACAGTTTTTTTTATCTGACATAACTGCTTCTGGAATATATTCATTGAAAACAATCTTTTTCTTAATATCCTTTCAAGAAAAATGGCTTATAAAATTAAAAAAGAAGAGACGCTTAAGAGTTGAAATTTCAACAAGGTCATGATTTGACTGTTCTAATGTTTAACAATCTAAATTAAATACAACAGGGTTGCCACAGGTGATTATGGCAACTTTTTTTACCTGAAAAGGTTAAAAAAGCAACTATTTTCAGGGAAAGGAGTCTATTGGGAGACTTTTCTGTACTCCTCTCTATGTTTTTTTATAGCATAAATTGAGTTGGCAATCTGTGGAGCTTCTAAACACAATGATTTTTTTTTCTTAAAAAGTAAAATATGTTACAAATTTTGAATTGCAAACTTGAGTCATTATTTTTTAATGCACTAAATTTTCAGAGTTTGAGTAATCACTTTTTACAATGTATATATATGCTAAATCAGTTATTGGTAAAAGGGTAAGTTTTTTTAGAAAGAGTGTGTCTTTTTTAAGAAAAAAATATTTTTTTGAATGATTTCTAGTCATTAAAAGTATTTGATTTCTACAAATATACTAATATTTTTTATATAAAAATTTAGTGCTAGAATACTGACATTTATGTAAGAATTATCATATTTGCCACCAACTTGGCTAAATGCATCATGGTTTATGACAATTAAGTCAGTTAATAAAATTTTAGTCATATTATTGGGAATTTTTGTTCTTATTTGGGCAACTATTTTCATAGATTTCGGCATCTATTTTCATGCTTTAGGCTACTAAAAGCAACTATTTTGTACTACGGCAACCCTGATACAAAAATTTTGTCAACTCAAATGGCACTTTAACTAGATATTCTAAACAACCTATCTACATAAGAGTAAGGTATGATTGTAACTCCTTCCCTTTCCTGAAAAACGTAACCACAACATAAAGAATTTGAAAACATATCTAGGAACTAAAATTATGTGGGACAAAATTTAAAGCAAAAGTGTCATTTTGGATTTGTCCTCCCCCACGTGTTTACTGTTTGTGAACTAACCAATGCAAGAACTTCATTTGTGTAGAATTGAAAAGGTGTGAAAAACAAATCTTGATTGGGTGTAGTTTGTCTACGGTAAGAACTCCCTTCGTCACAAAGTCTGAGGCCGTCTGCTGCAAATGGAAACAAGAATAGTTCATTTCAGGGAGGGTAACTTCTCTACACTCTAAGGGCTTACTCCCCTTCCCTCTCCAACCCAATTCAAAACCTGCCCCACACCCCTACTTGAAATAGTTATACTTCGTTACCATGGTCACCGCTACGTGTCCTGACAAATGGCTAGGGGAGTTCTTACTTTAGACAAACTGTTGTATAAAAATATAATATCTTTTATTGTAATAAATGATTAAATTCTGGTTAGGGTTTCAAGGGAAGCTACTAATTGAATCAAATCAAGGTTGTTTTCATTGTCATATGCATTCAATGTATGTAACTTATTATTCACTGTCAATCTGCACTTATCATGATAATTTCTCAAAATGTCCATACGAAGAAAAAGCTTAGAATTAAAAAAAATTTTAAAGCTCTACTGCGTTTAGACTCTTAAAAAAAGTGCGAAAATTGAGAATTAGTTTTTAGTTTAAATTATAATTATCTAGAGCATAAAAAAAAAAATCTTGTCATATTAGTGACTTTTTTTAAGGGTTTCATAATTTCTTAAATGCTGAAGCAATTTTTCCATTTTTAGGCACAAACAACTTTCTTCACTAAAATAAAATAAGTACAGTTTTGAATTAAAACCTTGCCTTGTCCAAAAAAAAAAAACAAGCTTATAAGATGTCTATTTAATTTATATAATAATTTATGTAATATAATAATTTATGTAATATAATAATTTTGGTACAAAATATTTGTGGATAATTAATTTCATATCATTTTATACTTCTTTTATAAAAGATATTTACGAAATAATTTATTGTTCATATAGTCTATAATTGTAGTTTTTTAAATTGCTTCTTATTAATAAAATTGGCTGTCTTTAATTTATGAAAGTTCTCATTTGTAAGATCCATTCATTCAAATCTGTATATTCAGATGTTCTATGCATTTTATTATAAATATATCATTCAAAAAAAAAAGGTGGAAAATATTATATTTATAAAAATTAAATAGTATTTTGATTTTTTCTGTTATCATTCTCTTTTTAGCTTTTATTAAATTGAAATTCAGAATTAAAACTATTTTCGCATTTCATAACGTATTTATCACATTATACAAACTATTTTTCTTTTGTTGCTTGCATAAAATTTCTTAGCACATTTCTTCAAGTTCAATTTTTGATGTAAAATTGAAAATTCAGAATTAATATTTAATTAAAAGTACAATGCTAATTAAAGTATTTTAAAATACAAATAAATTAGAATTTCACAATAGTTATAGATTAATAGTTAAAAAAAGGGGAGCATTATCAAAAATAATATTTATCATGAGATAGAATTCAATTTGAATTTATATGTTTATTAATTTCAATATTCCTCTGTACTCGTATTAATTAGGTATGAATTAATGCATGTAAGCTATTTTAAGGCTATTTTTAAAAACACCTATTTAACCATGGGCGAAATAACTCCATTTTTTTTTCTTTAACAGCAGTGAACCTAAGTCCTGGAGGCGAGCAACATTACCCACACTCCACTGTCACAGATACTCGTTCATAGGGTGAGCCGCATTCACACAACAGACAACAACACACACAGAGTGGGAAACATCTATGCCCTGAGCGGGATTCGATCCCGCCAGGGCCGGATTTAAGCTTGGCGGGGCCCTAAGCTACTGAAAATGATGGGGCCCTTTTAAGTTCAATTCTATTTCTATACACATAAAGTAAACTGTCGTATTTTTTATTGCTGAATATTAACATTATATTATTAAAAATTTGATAATATTGCTTGATTGTTAAATATATTGATTGTGATGGGACTATAATGTAGAGCCTTTCTATTATTACACATATTTTTTGAACGAGGAAAAAAACAGAAACTCATTTTAAGAACATCATAAGCACAGAGTAAAGATTTGGTATGTTAGAAGAACCATTATATGTTTAACAGAGTTTTTTTTTTTGAAATTCTGAATCTATGTTATTTGAAATTTTAAATGAATTTTTTTTTTTTTTGCAATTTTTTTTTTTTAAATTGTTTCTTTTTTAAACGTTACATTTCGCTTTGCTGCTCTATGACTTAGAAACATGAAATTATGAAGGTGTGTCAAGAATAAGCAAGGAGTTAGAAAGAACAGAAGAAAATACAATTTGATTATTAGTTCTATTTTTTTTCATAACCGCCGTTGAACAACCGACTTAATTTGAGCTTACGACTACAAATGTTTAACTCCGTATAATATTGAATAATCACCTTATAATTTTGAACTCAATCCAGAAGACAAGAGAATTGAATCAGTACCCAGAGGTATTGATTTGTGGTGAGAACTTAGAGGACATTGTGACCACGGCAGATTTAACATGCACCAGTCACCATTTTATGCATGGGTATTCTTCGGCCGGCTGGATTCGAAATCCCATTCTCACAAACACGAGTTCAACGCCCTGCCAACCAGGCTATCCCGGCCAAATTATTAGTTTATTTTATAATAGTCATTGAACAGCCAACCCAATTTCGAGTTTACGACTACTAATGTTCAACTTATTAGACTTCTAATTTTAAACTCAATTCAGAACACAAGGGAACTCCAGGATCAAGTATTGGAAGAAATTTTTGTCTTGGAGGGGGACGTTTTGATGGAACTGACCAGCATTTAAGTTACATGATGAGGAAAACCACAAAAGCTTTCCACTGTCAGTCTGACAACAAGGGGACCTATGATCCGTCTACCACTGAGGATATTTTACTTCGGCACAGTGGCTGGTGTAAGCCGGGTGTAGAATTCGTATCGACCAGTCAACACTGGGATTCGAACTCAGTGCCCTTGAGTCCATCTTCACTGGGTAATAACTCTGCAGGAGGTACCAATTTTATTGATTTGCCAAATTTTAGTCATTTTCAAAATGTAAATGGAAATTCAATCGTAATTTTTTTAGAATAAAAAGATGGAAATAAACAGTTTTTCCTCTTAATCTGCAATGATTAATCAGAAGCAACCAAAAGAATTTAGCAATTAAAATAAGAAGGGTTAGTGTGCAAAATGAACAGGGGGTGTAACTTTCTAGTTTTTTAAATACTTGTTAAATTATTAGTTTTTAACATGCATACTTTAAAAAAAAAATAAATACATTTTTCAGTATTAAGAAATAATAATTAAAAACTGTCATCAGCTGGAATAGAACCCGCAATCTCACAGTTTTGTGTTAGATTTCATAATCATCAGCCCCAAATATACACACCTGCCTTGCGGATATTTATTTATTATTATTATTTTTTTTCTAATTTAATAAATGAAGTCATTTGAATATTTGACATTCTTGAACTGGATGCTTTAAATGCTTGGCATTCGTTATTACAGAATGAAAAGCTTTGAAAGACAAATATTAGTTAATGTTTAATATTTAATTAAAGAAAAAGCATAACCCGTATTGAAATCTAATGAATTGTCCCTGATAAATTTTGTGGCAGTAAAAAAAATTGAAGCCTGATACATGTCCGGATTTTTGAAACACTTTCTAGTTTTACTATTTAATCAAATTGGTTTCGATGTCTTTCATCCCGCCTGTCTCATTAGTGATTCAGCATATTTCGATATCATTTTTGATTCGTTCTTACTTAATATTAATTTGTTTGCGACAATTAATTTGTATAACTTTTTTACTACATTTTTGCGAGGAGTTTAAAAATATAATATCGAGGGCATTAACTGAAGTTAAATTGGCTTTTTTTGTATGCCTCTTTTACTTACATCATCCACACACCCACACGCGACCTACTGCTTCTTAGAAACAGATATTAAATAGTCTCTTGATCAAATGATGGGACAAAATTTGCCTTTTAAACAAATCAAAAAACTTTTCTACCTTTTAAAATTGTTTATTTTTAAATAATTTATTAATACTCAAATTGTTTAAAAGATATGTTCCTTTTCATTGACAACACAGTTTTATATTTTATCTAGCCATTTATTTATATTTTTTAAACTTATTTTTTATTTGTTTTTATTTTATTAAATTAAATGCACAGATTTAAAATAAAAACAAATCTGCCAAAATTTTATAAATAGTTTCAATTTGCAATTTTAAGAAGTTATTTCGACTTTGCTTTAAAAATTTGAAATCCTTATAAATTAAAAAATTTAGATGCCTTATTAACTTTAAACACATAATAACAACAAAAATCAGGGAGTTAAAAATAGAAACAAGTATGATCAATAAACAATAAAATCATAAGCTAACTAAATAAATGAATTTTGTGTACGAAATATCATATTTTACAAATTAAACATAATTCATATTTCGGGGATACATGGAAAATTTGGTCAGACAGGAGGTTTGAACAATATTTTTTACATATATATTTAAACATTTGTTTAGCTGATGATCACTTGATTTCAATGCTCTATCAAGCAATATCACATGTTGCTTCTGTCTATTAGCAGTAAGTAAAATTAAAGTAAAACCACATCTGTTATCTCAATTTCATCCAAAATAGACCAAATCAAGGATTTTGGCAGATAGGCCTGTCAAAGAGAGAATTGAATAGAGGTCCACCATTTAAATTAATGAAGAAAGGAGTTCACGGATTCATGTACGATTAATTTGGAAAATAACAAATTAAAATCAATTACAATAATTAAGCAAACTAAACAATTTAGCTAGTTAAAACATTTAGGATAATTAAAAGGAAAAAAAGCCTTTGTAATAAATTGGAAAAAATATATTTTGCAAAAAAGAAAAGTTAAAATTACACGAGAAGCTCTTTAACGACAATGAGACACAAACGGAAATCTCGAAACAGAGTGACACAAACGGTGAAATCTCGAAACCCTAAACAAAATTCTCCCACAGCCCTAGAAATTTTTTGCCCAGATATCAGACAAAAGGGTGTTTCTGTGAACAAAAAAGCCCTCAGCATTTTAAAAAAGCTGATAACATTTCCCACAGTGTAAATTGAGGCGGCTATTTGACTACTCCATGGAGTACCGCTTTTTAGGATCCATGGACTATTCCCATCACTGGTAGCTACGAAAGCTACAGGATATTTTCATCATTCAAAAGGCCTTTTTATTGCTCTTTTAGTTAAAAAAGTGAAGAGAACAATTATTTTATATTTGTAAACACTTCTATTAGATTTTGAAAAGCGTTCGCCAATGTAAAAAAGAAAAAAAAAATATTTTAGGCTTCAGAGGGCTCCAGCTCCGAATAAAACTTTAAAAAAAGAAGGAAAAAGTTGGATCTGGGGGCCCTTGCCATCTCGGGGCCCCAAGCTACAGCTTATTTAGCTTATACGTAAATCCGGCCCTGGATCCCGCTGCCACTGGCTTCACAGTCAGGCATCCTGAACCTACGCCACCTGGCCGGTAAACTCCATTTATAGATTCCCTGTATTTTATATGATTTATTAAAATAAATTTTGTTCTTATATTCCAGTTCTCACATAGTAATCAGATTCAGAACAAGTTCCCTTCAGAATGTGGTATAAGCATATTTAATAGATTTTCCTGTTAATAATATAAAAGTGAAGGGGCAAAACTGTAAGTGTACCACTTCACTAGGTTTTTAATATTACAGTTATTTTGACTATTATCTCTATGACTCTATTATCTCTATATTTGACTCTATACAGAGAACTGAAATATTTTGTGACTCAAGGATTACCACTAAGGTTAAATCATATGATTGAGACAACAAAGACTTATTTTTTAAATTTATTTCGATAACTGAAAAAGGTTTTAAATTCAAGGCGAATCAAGAAAAAAACCCTGAATGTTGATAAAATTAATAATTACTTATATTTTGCAGTTTAAAAAAATTTCTTTTTTAAATTTTAAAAAAAATTTTGAAAAATTTTTTTTTACTGAGTCAAGTTTTTTGAAATATGTGTATTTCAATGGCAGATTTAAATCTTTTTTTCTCTCTCCATGACAAGGGGGGGGGAAAGCTCAGTGAGTTAAACAGAAATAAATAAATAAATAATAGTGTGTTTTATATACTAAAGTGAAAGGAGTAAATAGTGCGATGTATATAAAATGCATTTTTCTGACTTATTGTCTTGTTTGATTATTGAATTTTAATAATGATATAAATTTCATTTTATAATTCATTTTTTGAATAAATGATATGCTATATTCCAAGTTTACAAAAATGTTTAAGATTTTTAAAGTTTTTTCGAATTTTTAACTGAAACAATTTGTATTTTACAAGTGCAAAAAGGGGAGAAAAAGCATTAATTTGTCAGTTTATTAGAAAAAGAATGTACCAAAATTAGTATTTATGTTTTCAAAATTGTCTACTTAATGTATAAATGTTTTTTTTCCAGAAAAATGTGAATTTTGATGAGGAGCTAAATAAAATTGACTGCCCAACTCATCTGTGAAATGAAGAAGAAAACAAAAACAACAGAGGAATTGAAATTTTTTCTTACATTGAATAAGATGTTTGTAGATGTAGACGCTTGCTCCATTATAGCANTGTATAAATTTTTTTTCCAGAAAAATGTGAATTTTGATGAGGAGCTAAATAAAATTGACTGCCCAACTCATCTGTGAAATGAAGAAGAAAACAAAAACAACAGAGGAATTGAAATTTTTTCTTACATTGAATAAGATGTTTGTAGATGTGGACGCTTGCTCCATTATAGCAATTGACATTTTGTTTAAGAGTCACTTTGTTTTCAATGTAATGTACAGTTAATCAAGCTCTATGTTCTCCTCGTCTCTTTAGTTTATGCTCCATAAGCTGAAAAAGGTGCTTCTGAAAGCACTATAAAAAAAGGAAATATTCTACTATCTAGAGTGAACACATAAAGAATATATGTATAAGAAAGCATATACAATAAAATATCTTTTTTTTCTGTAATTTAGTTGTCTTATTCACTAATGCATTCTCATATTTTATGTTAAAAGTCTTAACCCTTTGCAGTTGTATCATAGCTTTCAGGCACCAATTCTTTTTGCAAGGATGCTGACTGCTGCCCTTCGAGAAGACATCTTATAAAGTGGTAAAGAATTAAAAACTAAGACCTGCATCATTTTGCCGACATGAAAGTTGCATATTTTCAATAATTATCATTGATGACTTAATGTGATTTTTAGAGTTGTGTTACACATGCTTATAACGTTATATAAAAGAAAGTTAAAAATTACCAAAGATGCTATTAATATTTTTTTTTTACAATTAAATTGCGTTCAGTTCATTTATAAATTACAATTAAACAAATGAACGATTAAAACAGGGAAANTTCAGTTCATTTATAAATTACAATTAAACAAATGAACAACTAAAAAAGGGAAAACCTACATGGCATTGTCAGGGAATTTTATTCCAAAAATCAGGGAATAGTCAGGACAAGTTGAATCCCCCCCCCCACAAAATCGTGGAGAATTTCTATTTTATGCATGGAAAATAACCAGTCTTAACATTGTCAGTAGCAGTAGTTAGTTATTGAGAATCGAGTTGAGCAATTCTAAATCTATTACAATTATTTGTTGCAAAAATTTCACATTTTAGTCAAACTGAAATGTTTCCATCCTCATTTAATGACATATTTTTTTGCACAGAAAATCTAATATTTGCCATTACAAATAACATAATCAAATTTTACTGATGAAAAATTGAATGATATAGATAAAATATGGTCTTGATTTCAGTTGTAATTTACCTGGAAAAGTTAGGGAATTTTTTCTGAAATTGAGTGGGTACCCAGATAAAAAGACGTTATGCTCTTGCCTTTCACCAATATCTAAAAATAGTTTTTAAATATATTTTAACAAACCTTTTATAAATAAAATAATAACTAGAAAAGTTACCATCCCAATAAAAAGGAATGTAGAAGAATTATCAAAGTTATGTTCCCAAGAACTACGATGGAAATGGTTAANAGTATATTTTAACAAACCTTTTATAAATAAAATAATAACTAGAAAAGTTACCATCCCAATAAAAAGGAATGTAGAAGAATTATCAAAGTTATGTTCCCAAGAACTATGATGAAAATGGTTAAATATGATTTAACGTACTAATGAAGTCACTTTAATTACTATTTGAATACCTAAATAAAATGAAAAATTATGTAAACTGTGAATAAAAAATTTGTTTCATTACAAAAAGTTAAAAAATTCTTTTTGCACTGAAGTCTTACAAAGTTTTCGATCTCTAAAGAGTATTACCTTGCAATTATATTCAGCTTATTGTTAAATACAGATGGATTACTAAGCTTTCACTTTTTTTAATCAACTAGCACTGTTTAGTTTTAAAATTAAAAAAAAAGAACTTATTAATTACCGAACTAACCATTGATGAAATTTAAAAGAAATGAATGCTGCTAAATTATTTCTATTACACATGCTAAAAATATTTTTATTTTCATCTTATTTATGATAGGCATTAAGAAATTCATTGAATAGAAGGATAAATTTATTTCAAATGTGATTTAAATAACATTTAAGTAAAAAGAATAAATAATGATAGTGTGATTAAAATTTATTCACTTAAATGATGCTAATTATGAATGAAAAATTATTGAAATTCACACAAATTCAAGTTAAAAGGATCCAATCAAGTGAAACATATAATCAATCAAAAACCAATAAAAATTACTTAAGTTTGAGTGAAAACGATCCACTCAAGTGATACTGAAAATCACTCAAACACGATTAAAAATCACTCAAGTTTGGGTAAAAATGATCCACTCAAGTAATACTGAAAATCACTCAAACACTATTGAAAATCATTCTTTCACTTGAGTGATTTTCACTCAAGATGAGAAGGCTCCTTTTTTCTAGATGAAATAGCACTCAAGTTGAGTGATTTTCACTCGTTCATTTTAAGTGAGAACTTTATTAACTCGAAAAATTCATATGTAAAATATGAGATGTGCAAAAATAATACATTTTTGGAAGATCATACATATACAGGGCTACATTTTTTCAAATCCATGACTCATTCCAAGAATTTTTCGTGATTTAACGAAGTTACTATTTTCTCCGACAAAACACAGCTATAAATTTAATAAAAGCATTATAATAACATTAATTAAAATGATAGGTATAACCAAAACTGTGCATCTTCATATTTATAGATTTTGAACTTAAAAAATAGAGTAAAGAAAGAGTTGAAGCAATAAATTAGCCGGAAAAAAAAGGAAATTTTTTTCTTTCCCGCAGAATTATATTCAAAAGATATTTTTCTTGTTCATCTGAAAGGAGTGAAATATTCCTGATTTTTCTGCTCTCATTACAGAATAAAAAAATTACCAATGACAGACTTGCTTCAGCTAGAATTTTAAATTGATAAAATAATAATAAATAAATAAAAAATATCTGAAATCACAGAAGAGATAATTTGCTCTAGAAATGATGTTCTTTCTTTCCTTTTTTGAAAGAACACCATAATTTTCAAAGAACAGGATAAAAACATTTTATATATTAATAAAATATGACTGTTGAGTGGGATTTTCTAATGGGTATTGAGTGGGATTTACTAATTCAGATACATTGAAGTATCGGAACACTGTGAAAGGGTATTTCAAATGGCAGAGGTGAATTGACATGTTAAAAGGTAAATGCACACAGGAACAAAACAAAAAGACATTTCCCCAGGAGCGCTCTTGCTTCCCAAGTGAAAGGGTGAATTCCATTTTAATAATTATAATTTTCAGCGACCTAGATCTATGACTTTCCATGATATTTTTTTTAAAAAAATAGTTAAAATCATAACATTTCGTGACAAATTTTGTTCAATATCGAAATCCATGACTTTCCAGGTGCGCAGATACCCTGCATATTCGAGATACATTAAAAAAAAGGGGGGAGGGCAAACTAAAACTTTTCTCTACCCGAGCCCAATAAACGTTAATTTTATCACAAAAGAATACTAAAATATACTATTTCCGAATTACTTTGTTTAGAACAAAAATTTCTGATGTGAATAGGGCAAAAATAAAGGTAGCTTCTAGTCGTTGGATGACTAAATACAACAGTTAGCAATTAAAAAATTGTCTGCCACTCTTTTCGTCGAAGACTATTCTTTTATTATTATTATAATTTATGGAATTATTATAAATTGTTTACAGCATTCTTATTATTATTTTATTTCATGCTTGATTTTCAACATTTCTCTTTATTTTAAAAATGAACCATTTATGTCTATAATATTTTGAGAAAAAAGCTCAAAAGAAATGCTTTAATTTATAAAAGAAATTTTTTTTTAATCATTTAAAATTTTCTATTTTTTTAATTCCGCGTTTTTTCTTTCAGAAAGAAACCACAGTTAAAAATGCCACAGCAGGCACACATGAAAGAGAAGAATAGTGAAATAACAAAACCTTACAAAATAGGTTACAAGATTTGCTTGAAATAAACGCATGTCACCTGAAATCATCATTATAAATATTTGATTATTTAACATTGTTAACTGAGTATTTATACTATTAAGTACTATTTATCGTTACTTTTACTAGTTATTATACCCTTACTTTTATGAGTACGCTTTTCTCATGTGTTTCGAATTACCTTCCTCAATGGGTTATTTTATTTTATAACCGTCGTTGAACAGCCGACCCAATTTCATGGGTTTACGACTACTTACGTTCAACTCCGTAGCCTTGTAATTTTGAACCAATCCAGAAGACAAGGAAACTCCTGGATCAGTACCCCCAGAGGTATTGATTTGTTGTGGGAGCATGGAGGACTTTGAGACTCGACAGATTCTACGTGCATCAGTCACCATTTACTACACATCGGCCGGCCACCATTTACTACTTCGGCCGGCGAGGATCGAACCCACGACCTCTTGGATATGGGCCCAGCGCCCTACCGACCAGGCTATCCCGGCCCTCAATGGGTTATTTATTTTTTCTTACGCTGAGTTCTAGCTCTCCGTCATTAGACATGGATATCAACCCTATAGACATGGATATGGACTGATCTCCACGCGCCATTGACCACAATCGGCCAGGGGGTCTACCTTTCTGCATGTAAAATGACGTGTGCCTGCTTGTGGGTCAGGACACTCCTCGGAAGGGGTCATTAAAGGGATTGATTTTTAGGGAACATTGAAAATTAAAATGCTATTGATGCTGCTTTAAAGAACTGTTATTTCGTAATAATTTATTTATATATATTTTTTTAATTTTGTAATCAGAGTGTTTTGATTTTAAATTGCGCATTACTTATTATTTAAAAACAAATTTAATAGTCCTAAAATGACCACTTTTTTTATGGATTAAAATTTGTTCACTTTCTTTATTTCCAATAATAGTTTCGTGCTTGTTAATTGTTTGAGCATTAATAAGCACTTATCTACGAACTACTAAACGAATACTATTACTCGTAATAGCTGAAAAATAATAAAAGTTATGATGTTTACCCGTAAGTTTATCTCTTATTTAACGGTATTTTTTTTCTATCCTGCTCTATTTTCTTTATAATGATAGTAATCTTTAAATGATCATACATGTTTTTTGCTATTACGTTTTGTATAAAAATAAAAGGAATGTAAAATATTCTCGTTACAGTCCGTTGCGGGCCAGGGGGGTTAAGGCTCCAAAATTTATTGACCAATGTTATGGTAAGCTCTGTGCGCAGGCCGCCTTTAGTGTATATATATATATATATATACATTGTTGA
>NW_027261958.1:0-14164 GCF_043381705.1 Parasteatoda tepidariorum | reverse complement strand
TTATATATATATATATATATATATATATATAAAAAAAAACTATATTCACTTAAAGTCTTCAATTAAAATAATGATTAGTAATTAACTTTAAAACTCTTCAGTAATATTAATAGTTAAAGTTACATTATACAAAAAAAAAACTATCTATGCACTACCTTTTATGATATGATACAGTGATGTTTGCGATATAGTATGCGTATTGCGTAGTAAAAGAAGAGCAATGACATTGAAACAGGAAACATTTCTTAAAATCTCTACTTGACCCCTTAATACTTGCCTCACTCCCCACACGCGTCTGTCGCACGCTGACTAATGAGGGAGGGCTTTCCGAACTAGTTGTGAGCTTAAACTCAGCCTTTAGATTTTTCTTCCAAGCGATATTATATTTTACGCATGAAAGAATAAAAATTTGTAACATGTAAAAAGAACGAGTATCACACAAATATAACTCATACCTTTTTTATAAGTTACATTTGCATGGCATGCGCGCTCTTTTTTACATGTTATTCTACAATGGGGGTTACATTAAAAGGTTAGATCTGCCTGTTAGTCTTCCCTTGCGGGACGCCATCTTATACCGCCACAATGAGCTTTACACAAAGAAGTAGATATCAGTAGTTACAAAATTAAAAAGAAAAGGGAACAGAAGTTAATTAAAAGGGTAGAAAGAATCAAGGGAAATAAAGAAATTTAAGTCAATTGGATTTATTTTTTTATATTTTATATCTGTCGTTGAACAGCAGACCCAATTTCGGGTTTACGACTATTTATGTTCTACTCCGTGGTCTTGTAATTTTGGACCAATCCAGAAGACGAGGAAACTCCTGGATCAGTACCCCAAATGTAATGATTTATTATGGCGCTATTATTATTTTTTTCCAGTAGCGCCATCTATGGCCAAGAATTCGACTTCTGCCACACCCATACGTCACACCCGCTTTTAGGGCGGATCCATTCATACATCCACAGAACGTAATTTGACCTGAATCAGAGAACGATCGATCTCCAATCCCGTACCCCCAGAGGTATTGATTTGTTATGGGAACATGGAGGACTTTGCGACTCGACAGATTTAACCTGCAGCAGTCACCATTTACTTCACGGGGAGTCTTCAGTGGGCGAGGATAGAACCCACGAATTCTTGGACATGGGCCCAGTGCCCTACCAACCAGGCTATCCCGGATTTATTGGATTTATTGGGTCGTTTGGTTACCGCAGGTGGCCATTCGCCCCGCGAAACGGTTTTGCACCTTTTAATGACCCCTACGTAACCCCAGAGGTCACAGGACCCAGTCCGTCGGACCGGGGAAACGCACAGCCGCTACCCAGAAGCCGCGGGTGCGGTCCTGAACACTTAGTGCCCAATCCTATAGACCCACTAAGCTTGTCTATCTGGGCTCGCTGAAAGGGAAAAGATGAGTAGCGCAAATTAAAAAAATAAAAAGTTATCGCCTGCAGACACTGTATGCTGATATGGCATGGTACAAGATTAGCAGGTTATGATGAGCGCGGTTGACTCAATAAATGAACTTGAACTATGTGGAAATCGCGCTTGTTGCATTACGGAATAGGTGAATTAGATTACCTACATTATCTGCTGTGACAAAAGAAAAAGGCTGATTCAATCCAGTGGAGTGTAATAAAAAAAAAAATATTTACCTTCATGAAACGTGAAGACCAGAAAGCGGATAAGTCTCGCTTCGCTTTCCCCCCCCCCAGTACTTTGCGACTGACGTCATAAAAAAATGGTCGTGTCATCTTCAGGGCAGCATTACATTGTGTGTAATGCTTCACCCAACTCGGAGATTTAACGATTGACACTAAAATATGTTCATCAGCCTATTACATACTGGCTTTATAAAAAGCATAAAAAATGAGAAACTCGGCGGGTTCTGGTATGCGCATTGAAAAGTCGGTTACAAGAGAGGGGCGGCCTTTCGCACATATTGGTCCTGGACTTTTCTCCCTGTTTCCTGTTGTCCATTGCGCTTCCGTTCCCCCCGTTCCAAAAATGGCCGACCTCCTTCAGTAAGGTCCAACTTGGTTATTCCTTCCAACTCAATCTTGGAGTATTTGGAGGTGTTCACTAAAATTAAAACAATTATTACTTTATTATTAATTGTACGCCTTCAATCGATTTCTGCCCTCAAAAAATGTGATGATGTGGCTTTAGCAGCTTGGGAAATTGATCAGTCCCACGCTACTGAGACCTATTAACATTTAAATATATTGTCCAGAAAGATATAAAAACCCTCTTTCCAAGGTCAAATGTGCTATTCTATACCTATCCACCAGCATGTAATGTTGTCATTCTGGGGCTCTGGCCCTTACGTTAATAAAATTAGATTATGATTACCGTATTTTCCTGTATCTTTTTCAAGAAGCACCGGCCACACTACGAACTTACAATGTTTAGGCTTTCAAAGCGTAACATATATATATATATATATATATATATATATGTCCGGCTTACTACCGTTAGCTCTCGCTTAGTGTATTGGATTTATTAAACAAATTTCTATAAAAAAGGAAAGTAAAAGGTTAGGGCTGCCTGTGACTGATTGGGCTTCCCTTGCGGGACACCGCCATCTTACACCGCCACAATGAGCTTTAGATAAAAGAGTGGATATTAGTTACACTTACAATTTTTACTATATCCCTCCCTCCCCCACAAAATGAGAGCCGTGATGGCTCAGGGGATTGAGGGGAGAGGCAACATTTCTTCCCATACTTAATCCAGGAGTTTCCTTGTCCTCTGGATTGGGGTCAAAATGACAAGGCTACATTAGTAGTCATAAACCCCAAATAATGGGTCGGCTGTTCAACTACGGTTATAAAATAAAAATAAAATGTACAATCCCAGTTTTTAAAAATCGATGTTTTTATTACGACATGCGGATTTTAAATCGCGTATCATTGACGCGTTTTATTCGTGCTGATTTTATCGTAAATTTAAGTTTTATTATTATTTTCTTTTACTTTTTAGAATTATTATTTCTATATTTTTCCACGTGATTTTGACGATCCCGTTATTTAAACTGCATTGTTATTAAGTCACGCAATTTTCTAATCGCGCATTTAATAATCACTTTTTGACAAAATTTAATTTGCAAGGAAAGAGTCAATTTTAGTCAATATTTCTTATTTTTATTTAATAATTGTCGAAAAAAGTTTGAATGGTTATCTACAAAATTTTTAACATCATCTTAAAGTACATAATTTTAGAAGGCGGAATACAAAATTCGAGCGAATTACGTTGAATAGTTTATGAGAAATTGAATTTTAAGTACATAACTTTTTTTTAAAAAAAAATTCCATTTCTCAGGAACTATTCAACCGATTTCGCTCAAATTTTGTATTTTGCCACCCAAAATTACGTACTTTAAAAAAGATCTAAAAAATACTGTAGATCATACAATCAAAAAACTTTCAACAATTACTAAATAAAATAATAAATATTTACTGAAATTTATGGAATGATCTTTTGATAGACGAATTTCTTTTATAATTGTGAGGTAACATTTTTCATATCACTTAAAAAATTCTCGAGATATGGTGAAATACGCAAAAAGTAAAATTGACTGCTCCCTTTGCCAAACGACCATTCGTGTTTGCGTATGATTTCGTAACCTAAAATAAAATCGACTCCACTAAGTAATTGGCATATTTGAGGTCACCTCTCTGAACCAATAAAAATTGAGTAACAGAACGTGAACATTCAAAAGTTGCCCTAAGCGGGATTCGAACCATTATCTTCGCAGTCAGACACCACTCGGCCACCTCTCCAACAAAATTAGAATATGAATTATTTAAAAGAATTTAAAACATTTTTTTTTGTACTAAATATTTAAAAAAAATTATAAATATGAATGATTCATACATTGGTTATCATTAAGCAATTGTACTTCTCAACATTTAGTTTCTTCCATTTTTTTCAAGTTTTCAGTGTTTTGAAAGAAATAGGTTTATTCCTGACGAAATAACTCTGATTGAAAATAAGAACTTGGAACATTATTATGCTAATTATTTTGAAAACTAATATTCTAAAAAATCAAAGTTTTTGGCATAGTTCTTTTTTATATAACTTTAATGAATATAAGAAAACAGCTAACCTTTGACAGAAATGACATATTTTTGTATATATGAGTTGTTAGTGGTCTGGTTTTATATGTTGATAAAAACTTCTAATATAACATTTTATCTTAATCTCTAGTGAAATCATCATCATTGATAATAAATTTTTGATTTAAGAAAATACTTTAAACATTTTTTTCACTGCAACAAATAATTAATTGAGAATAAATTTTATTTAATAAGTAAAATAATTTTTTGAGTACACATAAAAAGTGAAATTAGTAAAGTAATTTTTTGCAATTTTATTTATTAAATGACCAAAGATTTGATAAATCGAATATATATTACCTTTATCACCGCCATATATTTTTCACTGTTTAAATCCAATACTTTGCAAATAAAAAAAAATCTGGTTGAGATTGTTAGTCATTTTTTGTATGTATTATATCACGTTTCAATTAAGTTACGGTATACTAACATATAGTTTAATTTATGAAAACGATTTTAACATTTAACTAATAGTTACTGGCTCATATTGAAAATCTAATGCATTAATCAGTATCAGGAGTGAGCGATGTAAGAAATTGTAATATATTGTCTGTTAAATTCAGTCGTTTTAACTAATAGTTAAATTCTAATAGTTTTAATTAATAGTTAAATTCTAATAGTTTTAATTAATAGTTGTCCCGCAGTGGACTGATCGTTAAGACACGGCTCCCAGCAGACCACCGAAGTCAAGCATCACTGACTGCGGTCAGTGTGCGGGTGGGTGACCACTTGGATTGGTCTGCGTAAGGACCGAGGGTGTGCGGTATGGGTCTCGTTAAACTGTGCTACCGTAAAGTGCTCGACTTCGCGTGCAGGTCGTCGGGCTACCGAAGCGGGGGTGCCATCCCCTCTGCAGAGGATCAAAATTGTGATGGCATGTCTTCGGATCATCCTCAGGGATGTTTCCCAGACCGTCGCCAATAGCCCATTGTGCAGCTCTAGTGCAACGCAAATGAACAACAGCAACAATAATTAATAGTCAAATTCGCTAAGTCTTGGCAACTTTCGGGCCCACGAGAAACTAAAAATATAAAAAAAGAAACATCACAGTAAAAGACCAACTGGAAAAGTATATCTCGTAACCATCCTAAGTCTACGTTTTTTTATACATTTTTTTAAAAGAAAACTTGCAAGTTTAAAATCTATATCTATTTGGCTGTTGTAGCTGACGCGACAGATCACAATAAGGAAATATACCCTCAATAAATATAGGCTTGTTTTAAGTTTTTATAAATAAATAAAAGAGACTGAAAGTTTATTGGTTTAAAAATATTCCAAATTCTATCAAATTGCGATACTTACGTGAATCGAAATAATTGAAAAAAAAAAAAAAAAAAAAAAAAAAAAAAAAAAAAAAAAAAAAAAGAAAGAAGGAGGGGGGAACACAAAGTATACATTATTTAAAGACAAAATATCGCTTAAAAAAATAAAAAAAGATAAAAATTAAAAAGCAGTTTTTTTTTGGAATATATTTTTTCTTTATTCATAAATAGATCGATTTTAAAACGAATCAGCGATCGCAAAGTAGCAGAAGAAATACGAAAAATAATACAGTCAAACCCCGCTATAGTGAGCATGGTTTATAGTGAACTCCCGGATATAGTGAACGAAATGTTCGCTCCCCTGCTTTGCTATACGCATATATTATTTTTTGAGGATATAGTTAAACCAAAAGAAGAGAGGAAATTGGTTATTATGAACTTTTTTTCTGTCTTCGACTGATTTTTTTTCTTCATTTCTTGGTAATTTTTAAATTTCTACATATACCGATTTTTAAAACCATCGATTGAGTGGAATGTAGCCATAAGCAATTTTTTTTTTGCTTCTTCCATCTCAGTTTTCCATCCCTGAATAAAGGCCATCCTCAAAATTTTTGTACTCAAGACGAAGAATCATAAAAATTAAAAGTGAACACATTTTTTGCTACTACATTAGTTTGTTCAATAATTTTTGTACTTTCTTATGGGGTCATTTATTTAAATAATGCGTAATAAAAGGGAGCAGTTTGGAAAAATTAGTTAAAATTGTTTGCAGTACCGATATAGTGAACTCCCGGATATAGTGAACTCCCGGATATAGTGAACTCCCGGATAAAGTGAACTGAAGTTTCGGGCCTATAAAGTTTCACTATAACGGAGTTTGACTTTACACAAGAGATGTTAAATCCCAAGACAACAAAAAAAAAAAATAATGAACATCCACGAATTAATTCAACTAAAATAATTTACAAGAAGCATTGTTAAATCCCGACAAAATAAAGCACAGCGATTCCCGCAGAAAATAATCTTCAAGAAATAAAAGACACGGGGAGGGGGGGTGGAGGTACATAAAGAAATTAAGCGAGGCATTTTAAATTTCAATGCAAATCCACGCACGAAACCGCGATTTATAATTCAATTCGCATCTTGACTTCATGAAATGAACTTTCTCTTCCTAAAAAACATCATCAACGCGGTAACTGTATTTGCGTAGATAAGGATCTTCGCATGTTAAATCATTATATGGTTAAATCGCGAGCGTTTTCTTCTATCGACGTCTTAAATCAGAATTTGTTTCGCGAAAAACGAAAGCCGCTATATCGGCACGACGATTTATGCGTTAAATAAATTTCTCGTGATATATCGATTTATCACCCAGTCCTAATCAGTATCTTAAAATATTAATTGTTGTTGTAGTTCATTTACGTCACACTACAGCTGCACAATGGGCTATTGGCGATATAGTCTAGGAAACATCCCTGAGCATGATCTGAGAATAAGCCATCACAATTTTGATCGTCTGTAGAGGGGATGGCACCCCCGCTTCGGTAGTCCGACGACTTGGGCGCGAAGTCGAGTACTTTACGGTAGAGCAGTTAAACGACGGCCGATACCGTGCCCCCTCGGTCCCTGCGCAGTAGGATCAAAGTGGTCACCCATAGTTTATTGTCAATCTGACAGAATTATAGAATAAATAGCGACATCTGTTGTAACAAATAACAAACTATTACCATCAAGAATGCCATCAAGAACTACAGACCGGGGCTGATCACAGAGGATGTGGTTCTGCTCCATGATAACGCACGACCACACGTCTCCAGAGTCACACACATGGAACTGGCCAAGTTCAAGTGGGAGACGTTGGACCATCCCCTCTACAGTTCGGACATGTCGTCCTGCGATTTCCATGTGTTTCCATGGTCCACTGAAGAAACACCTGAAAGGGAAGCGCTTCAACTCGGACGACGTACTCAAGGACGCTGTGAAGGACTGGGTCTCGTCACGGTCACAGGAATTCTGGGAACAAGGAATCCTGCGGTTTGTTCATCAGTGGGATCGTTGTGCTCAGGCCTGTGGTGCATATTTTGAATAAAGTCTACGTTTCGTACCTTTTCATTTGATCACCCCTTGTACAAATTTAGGCATAGCTTACATTTATTTAAATGCATAAAACTTTTGAAATTACTATTAAACTATATCAAATAAAAGAAGAAAATAATTGCTTCAACTATAAATACCTTCAAACCGCAATACCTTCACATAAAAATCAAAACATTTTTTTGAGGAAATGCAACTAATAAATAATAGCAATGTAGAAAATTCCTGAAATTTTATTTTCGTGTAGGAAATCTATAATTTACATTTATTTTAATTTAAGTATTTATTTTATATGAATTAAGTTTAAAGATCGTAAGCTTTTTCAGATGATATTGAAAAGAACAAATGATGAAAAAGGCAGCCTCAACTCGAAATATTTACTTTTATATGCATTTATTGAAATATTTTATTTCACAGACAGTTTATCATTTCAATTAATGCTCACATTGAAACATTCCTTTTTAAGAACTTTTATCTCGCATGGATCATGAAAAACAAATTTCATAATTAAAAACAGCAGAAATTTATAGAAATATAATGAAGCTGACATTGTAATGTAAATAATAACAACTTTTTTTATAAATAATAATTGAAATAAATAGAGAAATAGTAAAAAAAAATTATAGTTACCAGCACTGTTTCAGTCAAAAATTAACACTTCTGAAATCCAAGAAGAAATGGCGATACGTCTTCTACGTATTAATCTCCAAAGTGTAACAAATGGGGAAACTGGAAACTGAGATATTATTTTATTCGGCATGAATCATAACGCAAATGCTGCTAAAAGCTATCGAAAATTCTACCATGAAGGCTGATTTATCCTAATGCTTGATCCAAGTGTTTTGTCTTCTGCGTTGGGCTCAAAATTACAATGTTTGAGCGGCGATGGCTCAGGGGATAGAGCGATCGCCTTCCAATGAGGCGAACCGGGTTCGCATCCCAGTAGATACTAATTCCGCATCCGTCTTGCACCGACCACAGTGCTAACGTGAAATATCCTTAGACGGATCATGGGCTAGAGTCCTCTTACAGTCAAGCTAACCGTGGGAGGTGCTCGTGATCTTGTAGATCCTCGTGGTCCTCTCCATGTAACGCAAATGCGGGTTAGCTCCATCAAAAAAAAACCCTCCATGAGGGCAAATTTCTCTCAATACTCAATCCAGGATTTCCCTTGTCTTCTGGATTGGGCTCAAAATTATAAGGTTACGGAGTTGAACATTAGTAATCGTGAGCCCATGAAATTGGGTCGACTGTTCAACGACGGAAATAAAATGTTAAGGAGATTAGCCTTGAGCCAAAGATGCAAAACTTTGATCGGCAGTTCAACGCTGGTTTTAAAATTAAATGTTATAAAATTGGATTTACCAGTGAAAGCTTCTTTTTTATGCCTCTCTACAGTCAGGAAGTAATTATTTCATCGATTTGTGTGACACCTCTAAAATGACAAGCGAGTTCAAATCGTTGCCAGACCGGTCAGGGACTCCTTAAGAAGTGACCCATCGATAGATGATGGACACTAGCCCTGATTACTCTGATAAAGTCTCAATGGTATACAAATAACGAATTTGAGTATCTTTGTATTAACTATACCACGATATATTTTCATACTTTTCTTCACTGTGTAACGCAAATGAGGGTGAATTCTCCACGAATTTGAGTTTGTCCCTTTACTTATTCTTCTTCAAAACGCGGAATCGATGGTCGTGTGCAGTATTCTAAAAAATATCTTTCATCGATCGTATTCTAAGAAGTGTTTGCTCTTAATAACCAGAAATACTTTTTATTTTATTAAATTGACAAGAATTGACTTAAGATACGTATACATAAAAACTTGCATTTGTAGAAAAGAGAAGTTTTCTTGAGTACTTAATAGAACAAGTAAGTAAAGTATTTCTCTCTCTCTCGTAACCCTGTTAAGGTAGAGAGATGCGATTGTTCTTGTTTTCCAGTGACGCAATCTATGGCCAAGAATTCGACTTCTGCCACACCCATACGTCACCCCGTTTATAGGGCGTACCCAATCATACATTCATTCACTCATCCACAGATCGTAATTTTGACCTGAATCAGAGAACGATCAAACTCCAATCCAGTACATCCAGAGGTATTGATTTGTTATGGGAACATGGAGGACTTTGCGACTCGACAGATTTAACGTGCATCAGTATCCATTTTTACTACACGAGGAGTCTTCGGCCGACGGGGTTCGAACTCACGATCTCTCGAACACGGGCCTACCGCCTAACCGACCAGGCTATCTCGGCCCTAAAAGTAGACAAAGAATTTGAAGATTATTTCAAAAATAAAACCTTCAGGCGATTCTAAATTACTTTGGCAATCTGCCAGATGTTTCTTTAAAACTTTAAAATGAAAGAAAAGCAAAATTAGAATTTATTTCAAGAGAATTCTTATTTTTTATTGTTTCAATAATAATGTTTGTCACATAATTTTTTAAGATTCTTAAATTTTATGAAAGCTTATCATGCGATAAGCTTTCATAATGCTCTTGCAAAAAGGAACATTTTATGCATTAATAAAGAGTGAACTTTACTGACCATTTTCTCTCAGATAAGAGCCAGCTTTTATAAGAATACGATGGCTGCACCTTAAGACCCCTACTTGGTGTCAATTGGCTTACTTGACCAAACTTGGTGTCAATTTTATATCGTAACAATGTTAATTTTCAATAATTTAAAACTAATATCAAATGATAATGTATGGACGCCGACCCCAAGAAGTTTTACCACGAGATTTCTGTTTTAACCATTTTCCCACTTTAATTCATGTTTTTAATTATTTTTTTGCAGAATAAATGAACAATTCAAAATGTTTTATTCCTAACATTAAATATTTTGAAAATAATTAATAGTCTTTTTTTCGGTTAGTATATTCGCAGATAAAGAATTTCTTTTTTGTTATACTCCCGAACTAAAACTTAAAAATAAAATAAAAATCTGTCACAATAAGCTCAATCATTCAGGATTCCTTAACTTGCAAATATTGGATACCGCTGCGTTTACGCTATGTCCTAAAAATTAATTTTTGACAGTCTCAATAAATTTGAATTCTTATGTTGTACTACCACATTTGAAAATTTATAAAATTGCCTGTTATTAATTGTTTTCCCAGAAAAATGATACATTCACAGCGTCAATCGATAAGATTCCTATTTTAATTCCTATTTCTGAAAATACATTTCATTTTCTTAACAGTGCTCTCGTATGCCTGTTTAGGCAGAGAGGTGCGATTGTTCTTGTTTTCCAGTGGTGCCATCTATGGCCTAAAATTCGACACCCGTTTTATAGGGCGGACCCATATTCATACATTCACAGATCGTAATTTTGACCTGAATCATCTCCAATCCAGTACCCCCAGAGATATTGATTTGTTATGGGAACATGGAAGACTTTGCGATTCGACAGATTTAACGTGCATCAGTCACCATTTACTACATGGGGCGTCTTCGGCCATCGGGGTTCGCTCCCACGAACTCTCGAACATGGGTCCAGCCCCCTACCCACCAGGTTATCCCGGCCCCTTACAGTGCAAACAGAGTTAAATGAACATATTTTATTTTATGATAAACAAATCTATTTTCACACCATCATTTATATTCTTAAAAAGGAAAACTTTTTTTTCACTGTATTTTTTGTTTAATTATTCAAGTTTCAATTTTCTCATTTTAAAATCTCACCCACTATTTAGTATCATGTGTTTATCTAAAAAAATACTTTCTGACTGCGTCAATCAATTTAATTATTCTTGTTGTACTTCCACGTTTGCTAATTCTTTTTAGTATTATGGTATTCTAATTAAATGTTGATTCACAATATCAATTGATTAATTTTATCAGGGCTCGAAAAACCCGTTTTACCGATTTTACCCGTCCTCGAGGACGGCTTGTCCAAAAATGTACCCGTCCTCCTTTGAAACTAACCCGTAGTTTCTAAATAAATAAAAATATAATTTTCTCTTATTTATTACAAACATTTATATAAATTACACAATGAATTACTAGTTACTAGGATTACATTATACAGTAATAAAAGAAATACTAGGTTACTAATAGTAACCTAGTATTTCTTTTATGAAATAATTTAAATGACAAAGGTCACGTTTTCTGGAATGTCAATTTATTCGGGGGTACTGCGTTTTCTAAATGAATCAAATATAACGTTTGCCAGTTCCACAATCAAGTCAATGATTTACTGAGGTTTATGCACAGAAATCTGAAAGGGGTTTTCCATTTAGATAAATGTTCATAATTGCTTTTAACGCTTCCTGTTTAAGACCAGTACATAATGTGTTTTTTGTAAGTTCATTGCTGAAAAGCCCCTTTCAACAGTTGCAGTACTCCCAGACAGAGAAAATATCAATTCCATTTCAGGGTCGTTTTAGAAGTGAGGCGCTAGACTCTTGTAAGATAAAAAGAATTGAAAATGTATCACGAACATTAACTGGAAAATGGCCGTCCGCGCGGACGTCGGATTCGAGAAATTCGTTGTCCGCGGGGAATTTTTGACCGCCGAGGGCGGGCGGACGGGCTGTTTTTCGAGCCCTGAATATTATATATCAATCGTGCTCTAGTCAATTTTCTATTTTTCTCGTTGTATTTTCGCTTTTGTTGCAAATAAATTTTAGTAAAGCATATTTGTTTATTTATTCTTGTTTATTTTAGATCTTTATTTTCTCCTTTTATTATATGTTATTAGTCTGATTTCTTCGAAATGAATGAATCAGGATTGTTATTCTGTAAACATAAGAAGATATAGCAATTAGATAGATATGCAACTAAAAGTCGTTACTTACAAAAATTCATCGATAGAACTATGTTTCAAAAATTTTATGTCAATTAATTTTTAAATTATGTCTCCATTTAACTTAAGTTTCCATTTTACAAATGTAATAAATAAAATAACGCACAACGTATTAAGATTAAATTAATTCTAAGAGAATCGGATTTGGGGAGGAAGTTGGTGGTCATCGTGAGTTGTTTATTTTTTTCTTTTTGACGCTTTGCATGAAATTTCGATAGCTATTTAAAAATGACTGGAAAATATTTACTTTAAGAAAATGTTTTCTTCAACTTTTTAACTGCGGCAAAATGGTCATAATTACCATTGTGTCATTTACTATACCTATTTAATCTTTAATTTCCCTTTTTTTGACATTACATTTGATTTATGTATTTTAGGATAATAGAAGAATTTTATTTTGATCAGAAAAGGAGGTACTCTCCACCAATGGGAAGAGCGGCAGCAGGGCCGGATTACCCATTAGGTCATGGCCTGGGGTCCCCAATGATTACGGGTCCCTTTAAAAAAAAATTTGGAAAATAAATTTAAAAAAATTAAGAAAAACAATGATTTTTTAAAAAAGAATCAATTTCAAATATATAATAATAAAATACGATAATTTTATTAGTTCCAATTTAACAAAATAAAGTAAAATTTAATTTATTACTATTTATTTTTATTTTAAATTTAATTTCTTAAATTAAAAGATATATAAATACTTTTATATTTAAATAAATAAAAAAAATATGAGAATTTTTTTTATCTAAAAGCCCCAAAAATTTGAATGGCCTAGGGCCCCGGTTGCGCTTAACCCGGCCCTAGCGGCTGCAGAAGATCTCCCCTACGGGGTTGGTGGAGGTGGCCTGCTCTTATTTCCAGGTTTTTTCAGACTTCCTGAAAATTGTGAGAGAGTGTTTGATTTAAATTATTAACAATTTTTGAACATTTTTGCAACCTTTGTAAGATGCCAGATATTTCAAGGATCATGTAATACATTAAATATTATTAACATTGACTATCCCAGAGTCATCCGAATCTCTCACTTAAATAGAGTCTGCTTATTTTATCTTATATCCGTCGTTGAACAGCTTCGGGTTTACGACTACTAATGTTCAACTCCGTAGCCCTGTCATTTTGAACCAATCTAGAAGACAAGGAAACTCCTGGAACAGTACCCTAGAGGTATTGATTTGTTATGGGAACATGGAGGACTTTGTGAATCGACAGATTTAACTTGCATCAGTAACCATTTACTACACAGGGAGTCTTCGGTCGGCGGGGATCGAACCCACGAACTCTTAGACATGGGCCCAGTCCCCTAACAACTAGGCTATTCCGACCTACACTCTATTTATGAAAATGTGATATAATAGTTGGAAAGCAATGGAGAAGAAGGCCTATAGTCAAAGTAGACAATGGTATATTTAAATATAGGCCATACAGAAATTTTTAACCGGCATCATATCGTATTTTGCAGCATCATAGATTTTAGCGACGCCTGTGCTAACTATTATATATAGACTGACAAGAACAAAATAAAAAAAAATTATAAAAACATTTTACACATATGCGTATGTTTATTGAAATATGACACCACCTTAGCATATGTATATGGTTTTTGAAATTTTGGCACCTATCCTTTGACTTGGTATTTGTATGTAAGTTGTCACTTGAATCCAAAAATTATAAAAAATTATTAAAGTGTCCGCCAAAAAATTACTCAAAATCATCTTTTAATATTAATAATTAGAAAGCAATGGAGATGAATTCCTATAGACCAAGTAGACTATAGTATACTTTAAATGTAGGCTACACTGAATTTTTTAACCGGCATCATATAGTATTTTACAACATCATCGATTTCAGCGACACCTTTGTTAACTATCATAC
>NW_027261957.1:0-2778 GCF_043381705.1 Parasteatoda tepidariorum | reverse complement strand
TTTTACATTAAACTTTGATCAACTAATTGTACCTTTACGGATTTTGAAGGAAATTCAAAAAAGACTCGAGAAGATTCTAACAACAATCTATGCAATGCTCTAACAACATCTACTCTAACAGCAACTAGAGTCTGTAAGATCCTATTAACATTGTATGGAACAGAAATGCATAGAGATCGATTATCCAATAATCGCATACAAAATTATAATAAGTGTTTTTTACATTATCTAAGTCTTACTCATTAAAAAATATTGAATCATTATTTAAAATTTCTCTTTCAGGTGGAGATTTCGCAAGCTAAATTAAAAATGTCTAATAAGTAAGTAATTATACTGATAAATTGCGATAATACTGATAAGTTATTATACTGAATAAGTTGTATACTGATTTCAAATTTGCAGTATTTTCAAAATTTTATTTAATTTTATTTATTCATTTGTAGTATTTTGGTACGCATGTTGATTTAAATGCAATACGTAGCAGATGATTTTTCAATCGTTTCATAACTATTTTTATTTATTTATTTAAAATAGTATTTCTTTTTAAAGAAAATACAATGATCTGTGGAAATCAACGCAAGCTGATCTAGAGAAGCTTCTTGAAGAAGAATTAATAGAAACTTCTGCATTATCGGATCAAGTGAGTGATAAGGAAAAAAATATTTTTTATGCATTGTTAATAAACTTTGTGAATTTCTAATCACCTTCTTAATTATAGAGTGTCAATTTAGCTTTTTTATAGATAAATTGCTCCTAATAAATTTTAGTATAAAAGGCTGACGTAACAATGTTTTAGTTTGAATGTTCTATCGCACAGTAATTATTAGCAAGTAATTTTAGTTGTACTTTTAGTAGTAATTTTAGTTGTACCTTTATTAGTAATTTTAGTTTAACTCTAAGAACAATTTTATTTCAAATATTGAGTTTATGCTTACAGAACTCCTGTATGTTATGTATAAGTACGGAATATAGTAATTACTGCTTATAAGCATGGAATATTGTACCTTGAATCCAAAAGGGGAAAAAAATGAATCTTTATACTTTACTACAAAATAAAATACAAAGCATAAATAATGTACTTCAAGGAGACAAGCCTGTTGATGTTATAATTTGTTTTCATAAATATTGACGCAGTTTATTTATAAGTTTTTAAATTTCATATTTAGAACCGTGGTGGCTCGGAGAATAGAGAGATCACCCCACACTGAGATGACCCAAGTTCAAATCCCAGCGATGGCTGGTTGATGCGAATCCTGCGCCCGGCACGCACCGGCCATAGTGCTGACGTAAAATATTCTCAAAGGTTAACGAATTATGTGATGATTGCCGTCAGTCTAAACGTGGGAGGGGGGTTTCGTGGTTTTCCTCTCCATGTAAAGCAAGGCGGATTAATTCCATTTAAAGGTCCTTCGTGAAGACAAATTTCTCCCAATACTCGATCCAAGAGTTCTCTCCTGTCTTCCGTATTGAATTCAAAATCACAGTGTTATATATTTGTACATTAATAGTCGTAAATTAAAAATTGGGTTGACTGTTTAACACCGGCTATAAAATAAAATAAAAACTCGATATTTAAATTATGTGCACTCATATTACTTAGGTAGGGACTGAATTCTCCTTTATACATATTTAAATGATAAATTATATGACCCCTTTCCCAGGATATAAGTCCCGTCTCCTGTTTATAGTGAGTCTAACTACAATAACATTCGATCACTAAGAGAAGTGACTATGACTACAGAAAGATTGACTAACAAATTCAACTAACAGGTTCGTTTTAACATATTTTATAGAATATAAAGTATCTGCATTAGGCAATGTTTTTTTTTAAATAATAAATTAAATTTTGCTATTCTAATAAAAAGATCAGTCTATTCTGTTTAAGCGATTAAATTCCAAAAATGGTGCAAATTTGGAAATACAAACACGGTGCCATTTTCTGAAATTCTTAATTGATGTACTCGTTATATTTGGAAATTATATCCCCCCCCCCAATGAGTTTAAATTATTTACTTGATATTTCCCTGAAATGAAAAAAAACTCATTAAATTTTCTTTATTGCTAGAAATAATAATTAGTTATTTTAATTTTTTAAAAAAATTCGCATAAACTACAAAATCCGAAATAATGCTTTTTATGTTTGAAGACAAGAAATTTATGAAGTTATTTAAAACATGTTGTCTGATGTTAGTCGACTATTTTTATAGTAACTATTTATGCAGTTACAATAACTAGTTATTATTATTATAACTATTGCATATTTAAATCACGCTATAATATTTTTTATATTTTCAACAGGAGCGTCTTAAGGCAATTCGCAAGAGTTCTGTTTTATATTTAAAATACATCAAAGTTTCTAATAAGCTGATTGATTGCCATAGAAATATTCTGCAACCACAAAAAAGAAATTTGCTGCAAAAACTAATCGATAATTGCATTGGTCGTGTTTTGGAACTAAAGCATGAACTCGTCGGATTAGAATTTTCAGAAATTCAGTTTTTGGATGAAGTTCTATTAGAACTAAAAATGGTTCCTGTAAGTAACTTTAACTGTAGTTATATAAAACAAATTTTGTCGCTTTATTGTCACATGATCTATGTGTTTATCTAAGTGTAGTAAAAATCTTGATAAACAATAAAATTGCAGAAAATAAGGAAGAGTAGTTTTCCTTTATGGTATAGCGTGTAAGAAAGATATTATAACATTAGCATTAAGGACGCTAATTACATAGAAATACACTATGATATTAAAACTATACAAACCATTGCATTAAGGACA
>NW_027261956.1:0-47264 GCF_043381705.1 Parasteatoda tepidariorum | reverse complement strand
TAACAAAAATTGAAATGATAGGTAAAACCTAAGTTGTTATACTCTGTATTGTCATATTTAAAGATTTTAAATTTAAAAAAACAAAGTAAAGAAAGAGTTGAAGCAATAAAATAGCTGAAAAATATACAAAAGCAAGTAATTTTTTTCGGCAGAATTATATTCTAAAGATACTTTTCTTGTTCATCCGAAAGGAGAAATAGTCCTGATTTGTCTGTTCTCATTTCGGAATTTAAAAAAATTCGCCAATGACTGGCTTGCTTCAGTTAGAATTTTAAATTGATAAAATAAAAAATAACTAAAATTCTGAAATCACAGAAGTTTAAAAGATAATTTGCTCTAGAAATGATGTATTTTCTTTCATTTTTTGAGAGAACACCATAACTTTTGAAAAAAGATGATAAAAACATTTTATATTTTAATAAAATATGACTGTGAGAGGGGATTTTATTGCAAATTCAGATATTCGAAACACCATGAAATAGGGGGGGGGNACAGTGACTCCTTTATTTAAATCTTTTCGTTAATACCTTTATTTACTTTTAGTTTTATAACTGTTTGAGTTTAATTTATGCTAAATTTTCAAGTGATTTTTCTTAAATTAGAAGATTTTTTTTCTCAATTTTAACTAAATACATTGGATATCTTCTGTCTGGCAAAAATTTCACTTTTTTTTCAAAAAGAATATTAACTTTCTGTTTGTCCTTTATTGCTGGGTCAGCACAGTCATTGTACTTCCTGTGCAGTCGATAACTGAACTTATATTTTATTTTTATAATTACAAATTTTTTTCCTTTTATTATGTTTTCAAAATCTGAATTAATGAATCAGAATTATCATCCTGATAAAATGATTAGATATATAAATTAGACAGGGTAATCTTTGCTAAAATTATATTAAATAAATTTAAAGTACAACTCAATCCAAATAACACAAATAATAAATTTAATAATGCACAATTTATTCAGATTACCAAAATTAATTCTTAAGAGATTTTGAAAGATGGTGAGCAGTTAAAAAGCTCTGCTGAAGATTAAGGAGAGTACAGTTGCTTATGTTCTGCGGTAAGGAGAGCGAAAACAGAGCAGATGAAGTTGCACATAGAAAAGATTGGAGCAAATAATAATAATAATAATATTTTCCAAATTATTTATTTTCCAAAGGTTATTTTCCAAATTATTTATTTTCCAATTATATATTTTCCAAATTATTTACTTTCCAAATTATTTATTTTCTAAAACTACTTTATGCTGAGAGAAAATTTTTGTTTTGTATCTTGGATAAAATTTCGATGGCTGTTAAAAATGAAAGACAAATATTAACCCCAACAAGATGCAGATAATAACCCTTGTCTTATTTTTTATGATATAATCATTAACTTAGCTTTTGATATAAATATATATATTTTTTTTTAATTTATGGTAAAATAAAAATTTTGCACTTGTTTTTAGACCACGTTTTTCATACCAGATATAAATCTATTGCATTTGCTGTAAATTGTTTTTTGTATTGTCTGTAATGAAATTATTTAGAAGGTAAATTTAAGTGGAAATCCATACCATATTTTATATATACCATACAATTTTTCACCAGAAAACAAACAGAGAACAAAACATTCTTGAGAACAAAAAAAAAAATTATAGAATGAGCATGGAAACATGGAAAAGTTTCACTAAAAAGTGGAATTCTATAAAATAATTGTAATAAATGTTATAATTATTTAACTCAAATCTCAATAATTTATTACTGTTATTGAGACTATTAAGACTGATTGTTTTATAGGTATGAATGTAGGAATTTTTAAATTTTTTTTTTTTGCAAAAAATTTAAACTTTTACTGCATTTTAGAGTTAATATGAAATTCTCTGACAATTTCAAATTTTCTCTTCACTTTATTTATTCTNAAAAAAAAAAACCTAGACAGACCCCTGATAAACAAGGTTTACTTCATTTAGCATTAATACTTATTTAAGCAAGCACTGAACTGCATAAAATCTATTTTGATACTTTTCTCAGAAAATTTCTTAATAATTGGGAATTTTCAAACCAAGAGCACACCAATAAATGAAAGAAAGATTCAAAATCAGATACAAAACAGGATTATTTTTTTTCTTTGGCCTAAACATAAGATATTTAACTCCAAGTTACCTGAACGCACAACTTAGAAAATTTTAGAAATTAATATTTTTTTGAAAAGATTTTAATTATAAAAAAGAGATGAGTTAAAAATAGTTAATGAGAAATAAAAATTGAAAAAAGCTTTATTTTTGAATTTTTACAGTTCAAAAGTTAATCACCCAATTTAACTTGAATTTTTAAAACATAGCATAATATTCCTAATTAATTCACAAAATATTTATAATTTACAATCTAATGATGATTAGATTGCAAATTAAATTAAATTATAAACAGCTTAGTAATCTTCAAATTAAATTATCGTAACAAATTTTATAAATGGGTGAAAAGGTATTTTCATTAGACCATTAAGATATGGCAAAAAGGAAATAAATTGAATTAACATTACAGAGCTTAAACTTTTAACTGCTATCCTGACTTAACTTTCGGTACTGTATGAAACGACCCTCACTATTTTGAGGATTAAAACTCAAAAAGGGTAATATATATATTTATTCCTGCAAAATTGTGTTTTGATGTAACTTAATTTATTGCTTGTACTAGCATACCTTTCCAAATACTGTACATTGTATCTCCTGTGGCAGGATTTTTTCGGGCTCCTTGCGACAACCTTCTCTAGTATTAATATTTTTTTTAAGATACTTTTAATTATAATAATTACTAATTTAAAATAACATTGTGTTTACAGAATAAAGTATAGAATAAAACGTATAAAAATTTCTTGCATTTTGTATTTGGAAAAAAAAATTAACTAATCATTTCCTCTCTTCTTTGCTTTTTTCTGTAGAGAGTTGAAGCTTACCAATTAGGTTCACTTTCCCTCTTTTTTAAGGCTTGTTATTTTTTCTAAAATGAATATAAATATAAATAAAGTCGAACAAAAGCAAATAAACTTTATGTAGGGTTTTAAAATTAAAAACTAACAAAATATAACACAGTGTTTTAAAATATATTTACAACAGTTTAAATGCTTAAAAATATTGTTATATCGCTGCATCCATCTCCATGTTTTTGTCATTTTTTTCCAGACTGCACTGCCATGCAATTTTAAAATATATAAAAATGCATGACTTAAAAAAATAAAACACGGTAAAAAATGATTTTAACATTTTACAGACTGAGAAGAAAAAAGCTGCACTCCCCCTGGGGCAGAATTTATTTGGGCTTTCTACAACAAACCTCTCTCAGGGTGGCCACTCAAATCAGATTAAAAATTACCCTGATTTTTCCAGGTTTTCCAGTTAAAGATCTTAAAATTTCCAGGCTCGTGTTTTGTTTTTTTCTTATAAAGTGTAGGATGTGTACAAGAAAAGTGTCTATATTATTAAATATTTCATTAAATATATCATATCATCTTGAAGAAAAAAATTATTTTATTTTTTCATGTTTTGTAACAACATACGTTTTTAAAAAATTAAAATATGTGGAGAAAATAATATGTTTAGCTTGTCGAACATATTGTTTTTATGGAATAAAATTTTTTAATGTGTTACTTTAAGTAGTATTTGCTCAAAGTGTATCTACAAAATGGCAAAAACAGAGTGACCAATAAAATCTTGGATAAGTAGTGTTCAATATCTTTTCATTTAGAAAAGGAAAACCGTTTCAGCTAATTATATATCAATAAACTTTTATTACAGTGGCTCCCAAAAGTATTTGTTCACATTTAACTTTTATTGAAATAGGAAATAAAAATTCATTAATTAAAATGAATATTTCACAATGGGTATTTGAAAATAAGATATATAGTCGATTCTTAGCAAAACTGCATGGAATATTTTAAAAACAAAACAAAAGTTAGTTTTTAAGATATCAATAATCAAACAGTAACAAAAATTTTACACAACAAAAGTCATTGTACAGTTAAAGGTTTTCGGTATTTCAGAATAAAAATTATCGTCAATTGATTTAATTTTTTTATTTAATTATTTTTCATTTTAATTATTTATTTATTTATTTGTAATTTAGTATCAAACTTATGATAGCAAAATTATATTTTAATTATTGCTTGCTAATTCCATAATATTTTATCATTTAAAACGGTTTGTTGTCGCAATAAAACAATAGACCAAGTTTCATTATTTTTCATCATAAGAGGTAAATCAGTAATAAATATGTTAAATTAGCTTATTGTATTTAATTGCACTGTGCAATATGTGATAAAATGCTTAAAAGAAGAACTTCATATCAGAGATTAAAATTATAAAATTTGTGGAAAATTTATAAATTTGCAATTGAGTGTTGTAAAAGTTTCTGTAAAAAGTTTAAAAAAATATTCTGCACAAATTTCCTATGACAAAAAAAACTAGTTACATGCATTTAAAAACTTACAAAAGCTATTGTATATGAGAAGAAAACTCTACTAAATGTTAATTTAATGAAAAATTAGATTATTTACTAATAGACAAGAGTTCTTTTTTGTTGTTGAAAGTATACAATGACTTTTGCGGAATATAGTTTTTGTCACTTTATGATGTTTGATTTCTTAAAAACAAACTTTTCCATTGTTTTCAAAATATTTCATACAGTTTTGTTAAGATTAGAATACATTTTTTATAATTAAATATCCATTCTGAAATATTCATTTTAATTAATGGTTAGTCTTATTTCATTAAAAGTCATAAGTGCACTAACACATTTGTGAGACACTGTAATTACATTTCAATATAAAGCTGTACTGTATACTACATTATACTGTATTTTTTCTTACCAGTGCTTTTTATAAAATTCATTGATCATATTTTCTTTAAACCAATATCTCAAGACAAATTTTTAAATAATGTTGTCTTGAAGTAGCATTATTATTTTAAGAGATTCAGTGTACAAAATTAAATGTCACAAATGTAAAATTGTCAATTTTTTGTTCTATACTCTATAGAAAAATATAGATAAAATTCTTTAACTTTTATACTTTTCTGATTATTTTTTTTTCTTATTTGAAATTAAAACATTTAATGAATTCCAATCTAAACACACAGTTTTTTAGTTTAGCATAGTTAATTGTTTTTGTTTTAACAACTAGAATCTTGAACAGCGCATAACTAAAACACTAAGTTAAATTTTCCTTCTTTCGACTAAACACATATGAATTAAAGAAATTTATATTTTATGTTTATACATCATTTAATATGTTTCCTATATATTCCCTAGTCTTTGTCAGCTTTTTAGGGTAAAAGGAGGCATAGTTTTGGAAATATCATCCCTGGAATGCAAGCAACATTTACGAACTTTTAATATAGTGATAACTATACAATTTGAATTTTGAATTAAAAGTCAAATATTTACCAACAAAACAGTGAAATTAAATATTAATATATAGTTAGTACTAAAAAAAACTTTTTTTTTAAAAATTAAAATATGTTATAAAAGGTTAAAATGAAATAGAAAAAATTAGCATTAATGCAACAATTTGTCAACAAACACTGCTGTTCAGAGATTGTAAAGAAATGTGTTAAAATATAAAAATCATACTCATTCGTGACAGCAATATTTTTCATTTATGAATCAAATAAAACGTGTTGCAATAAATTGTTATTATGTTATATCATCTAGTAATAGATATTAACTTCATTTTAGATATTCGTAACATTCTTAAATTAGTATAAAAGTTCTACATAAAAAAAAAACTCACAATTTTAGAATGTTTAATGTTAGTAGAGCTTTATGAATTTTACAATAGTAAAACTGTTTTAGAATATGAGGGAAAAAATATACAGAAATTTACAAGTCCCTAATGATTTTTATTTTATAGTGAGAATTTTTGAAAGTATTTTCTTACTCCGCCATATTTTTGTTTTGATTTTTTTAATATAATTTTTAATTTTCATAAAATAGGAACCACTTAAAAAAAAAACCTAGACAGACCCCTGATAAACAAGGTTTACTTCATTTAGCATTAATACTTATTTAAGCAAGCACTGAACTGCATAAAATCTATTTTGATACTTTTCTCAGAAAATTTCTTAATAATTGGGAATTTTCAAACCAAGAGCACACTAGCAAAATCCGATATAGTTGGCAACTGTTTCTTATGGTATAAGTTAGCATAAACGTAACTACATAAGTTTATATAACACATCATTAAACATAACTTTCAAATAATGAAATACAAACATCTGAAAGGGCAACTTTTTAAACTATGTAAAGCAGGTAGAGTGGTTGGATGTTTTTACTAATCACTTTGCTTCAGCCAAAAGATGAAACCCTAATAAAAATTGTTTATAAATATAAATATTTCTACAACAGAATTATGCTTGATAAATGAAAACATTAATATTTTCTTCTTCCCTTTTCATAAATTTGTGCTCTATTAATCACTCAATTTGTTCTTTTATCATCTTTTTGGAAGGTAAAAACATATTCTTAAGAATTTCAACAAGTTCTGTCTGCAATTGAGCATTAGTAATCCTTTTATGCATCTTCATGATTTCCACAATGGCTTCCTGCAAACACAAAGAAAGGNGCTGTCTAATTATTTTTATGTACTGCACTTGAGGGGGTCATTTTGCGGACACTTTAATGATTTTTTATAATTTATATATGATTTTTATAATTTTCCTTTCACTGTAGAGCTTTGATACTAATATCAAGTCTTTTATGGGTGTCAAAGTTTCTAAAAAGTATTTATTAAACATAAAAATTTTTTTACTTTTTCATCAAAACGATATTTTCCCTACACTTCTGGCGTCAAATTTGCGTCACTATTGAATCTATGGTGACACGGACAAATTAAAAATTTTTTTAAGGATGTTTAATCTACATTTCTTGCATATGTATATATTTTTAGAAATTTTGACACCTATTCAATGAGTGTTTGTTTGAATTAGCACTCTCTCTACATTTAAGTTTAAATATTCACTGCATGTGTCACACACGTGCTATTGCAATCTGCACTTCCTTGAATTGTTTGTGACACTCGGGGCTTGCGATTACTAATGCGGTCACCCATAAGTTCATTTTACATGTAGCTTCTTAACATTTACATGTATTTCTCGGGCAATTGTGACTCTTGAGAAATTCGTATGATTGAACTAGAAGATGCGAATGAGAATTTAAGTGGTTGAATATATTTATCCACGTTATCTTGCTAACTAGGTTTTCGCTGAATATGTTTTAAGCATGTAAAATTAAGACATGATATATTTAAAGAGAAATCACATAACTTACGAGTTGTTGTAAGATCACAACTTTATTTACCAGAAAGATCATCACTTAGTTTTTTTTTTTTTTAAATATGTTTTATATTCCCTGTAAAAGGGTGGTGGTACTTTCTTTCATTTAAACCATCTGCGCAATGGGAAATTGGCGACGGTCTGGGAAACATCCTTGTGGATTATNTAGCACAGGTGTCGCTATAATCAATAATGATGCAGGCATGACATGAGTCGTGATAACAAAATTCTTTTTATCATGCACTTAATGTGAACCATTGTCTATTTCGGTTATAGGCATTGTGATTCTCTGCTGTCTAATTATTATTATGCACTTCACTTTAGGGGTTCATTTTGCGGACACTTTAATGATTTTTTATAATTTTTCGGTTCAGTAGAGAGCTTTGATATTATTATCAAGTCATTGGATGGGCGTCAAAGTTTCTAAAAATGTATACATATACTAAAAAATATTTATTAAACATCGTTAAAAATTTTTTTACTTTGTCCGTATCACCCTCCATTGTTAACACATGTGTCGCTATAATCGATAATGATGCAAAAATGATATGAGTCGAATTAACAGCATTCTTTTTGGTCTGCATTTAAAATGAAGAAATAAGTTTAAGAAGAGAATTCTGAATAAAAATAAACAGAAAATTTTAGAACCAAAAAAATTAAATAAGCTTTAAACTGATGATAAATGAGGCTAGCTTCATTATTCATTTGTAATATTTATTGAAATAATCAAGCAAGCAATAAATTGTGTAAAATTTTTTATTTCAATAAGGATTTTTTTTAAGAAATTTACTCAGTTTTAGGGAATTTTCAAAAATATGAAAAACCAGGAGAATTTTTATTAAGCCAGTAGAAACTGGCAAAATCCAGTAGTCTAGTGGTAAATCCAATAGAGTTGGCAGCTATGTATTTATTCCATAAAGACATTACAAGTTATGCCTGTTTTATATTGTAAAAACTATATTTGGGAACAATCAATTAAGTAATGAGAAAAATTATAACTTATTAATTTTCCTTTTGAACCATTATAAGATTATCTAAAATTGATCCAATGACAAAAAAGTAATTATTTTTTAATTTGGGTTAAGGCAATGGATATAAAAAGCAATCACAAAAATTGATTAGTGCAGTAGAAACCATTCATGGCTACAACATAAGTAATTTAAGCATAGAATAAATTAGTCTATAAAAACTAAGAGTCAACTATGAAATGCTAATTTTTTTTTCTTCAAAATTTCAAATTGTAAAAAAAAGAAAAAAAAAAAAATTACAATAGGTTTAGCTGCTATTATAGAGAGAATCTTGTCATAATTAAAAAAAAAANATAGAGAGAATCTTGTCATAATTTTAAAAAAAAGTCAGCATAAGAGAGACTTTATAGTTAATTCTTGGTTTATATCAGCTCATTTGATTCAATACTTAAATTACTAATGCAACTATGAAACGCTTATTTCAAAGTATAACATCCTTTTTTTTTTTAAGCTTTTTTAAAAGGATCAAGCTGATTTTGAAAATGAATAGCTCAACTTAAAGATTAGCAATATAATTTGAATGAAAATAAAAAAAAAGTGGAGATAGTTCTTAAAAACAATAAATCATATTTCAATAATAACAGAAAACATTAACTTAGGTAATTACGAACACCACCTAAAGAAAGCAATACTATTCTGAAAAATGGACAATGCTAAAATACAGTAGACAATTTAAATTAAAAATATTTATATTTGCAAGAAAGAAGAAGTAATTTTTAATAAGATTTAGTACACAATTTCAGGTATTGACATCATGAATGCAAAATGTAATACTGTTAAAAGTTGAAATAAAACTGTGTAACAAAACAACAAAATATAATTTGTACTCTCACATCAAAAGCAAATAACAGACCTATACAGAAGCTGAAATCTGTATTTTCACATAAAAAAAAATCTGTAATGTACACTTGCAAGTAAATCAGCAGATTTATGCTTAAAAATTATCAATATCTTGAGTGATAATGAAAAAAAAAACTAAAATGAATGAAAAAATTTTTGTAACTAAATTTTGTAAATTGTAACTAAAAATGAATGAAAAAATTTTTTTCATGATCAATGCACACATTTAATTTCGATAAACATTTTTAATGCATTATACCAAAATGGAAGAGCAGTATATGGATTTTTTTAATGAATTATAATTTGAAATGTACAGCAATATTTCTTTGTAGTTTATTTAATTCCAAAATTGTAATATTTTATTGAAACAGGTATGTTAGAGATACAAGATTTTACAGCTCCAAAATTCAGTAGGAAAGCTTAAATAAAAAATATAGTAAATTTACATGAATAAAAATCTTTGAAAAGAAACAGCTAATGTTATGTTTAAGGTAGAATGGGACAGTTCTTTTTTTAAACACAAGAACTTCAATATCATTAATAGTTCAAATAAATGAAAAGAAAATAATCTTAATTTTGTAAATTAAGGTACACAATATTCCACAAGGACATAGGTACAGTTCAATTTAAAGGATCCTATATTTAATACAATATGAAAACATTAAAAAAAAATTGATACAGACAATGGAATCATTCATTAACTCATAAGGAATAAAAAGAAAAAGAGAAAATTATGCACTTTTAAGTAGAAACAAACAAAGTGAAGTAGGATTTCAAACAAAATAAATTGCTTCACACCAAACTTAAGAATTCCCATGATCAACAAAATATCTACTATAATTAGAAAACTTGAAAGCAAAGGCAAATAGTTTTAAAAATACATAATCAGTGTACAACATTAAAATTTATATAAAATAATAAGTACAGTTTAAATTTTAATTATCAGCGTTTTCACTGACTTGGAGTCAGGTATCGTACCCATCAGTACCAGGTGACATTTAAAAAGAATGACTGATGCAGACTGCTTTGATTAATGCTAATAAATAGCTTGCAAGTATAGAAAAAAAATCCTGAATAGCTTTAAACCAAGTGCTTGAATATTTATGTACAATAAATGAAAGAAAGATTTAAAATCAGACACAAAACAGGATTAATTTTTTTTGGCCTAAACGTAAGATATTTAACTCCAAGTTGCCTCAATGCATAACTAAGAAAACTTTAGAAATTAATATTTTTTTGATAAGATTTTAATTATAAAAAAGAGCAACTTTTGAACTGTCCTAATTCTAAATGGCAAGATTTAAAACTGGAAAGAGATGAGTTAAAAATAGTTAATGAGAAATAAAAATTGAAAAAAGCTTTATTTTTGAATTTTTACAGTTCAAAAATTAATCACCTAATTTAACTTGAATTTTTTAAACATAGCATAATATTCCTAAATAATTCACAAAATATTTATAATTTACAATCTAATGATGATTAGATTGCAAATTAAATTAAATTATAAACAGCTTAGTAATCTTCAAATTAAATTATCTTAACAAATTTTATAAAAAATTGAATTAATGCTAAAGAGCTTAAACTTTTAACTGGTATCTCGACTTAACTTTCGGTACTTTATGAAACAACCCTCAATATTTTGAGGATTAAAACTCAAAAAGGGTAATATATATATTTATTCCTGTGAAATTGTGTTTTGATGTAACTTAATTTATTGCTTGCACTAACATACCTTTCCAAATATTGTACATTGTATCTCCTGCGGCAGAATTTTTTTGAGCTTTATGTGACAACCTTCTCTAGCATTAATATTTTTTAAGATACTTTTAATTATAACAATTACTAATTTAAAATAACATTGTGTTTACAGAAGAAAGTATAGAATAAAACGTATAAAAATTTCTTGCATTTTGTATTTGGAAAAAAAATTAACTAATCATTTCCTCTCTCAAATTTTGTAAATCATTACAAAAATTAAAATTCATAAATAAATTATAATTAGTACATAATTTAACGTTACATTGCTATTACGTTACATTATCTAGTAATTGATATCAACTTCATTTTAGATATTCGTGACATTCTTAAATTAGTATAAAAGTTCTACATTGAAAAAAAACTCACAATTTTAGAATGTTTAATATTAGTAGAGCTTTATGAATTTTACAATAGTAAAACTGTTTTAGAATATGTGGGGGAAAATATATAGAAATTTACAAGTCCTAAATGATTTTTATTTTATAGGGAGAATTTTTGAAAGTATTTTCTTACTCCACCATATTTTTGTTTTGATTTTTTCAACATGATTTTTAATTTTCATAAAATAGGAACCACTTAAAAAAAACCTAGACAGACCTCTGATAAACAAGGTTTACTTCATTTAGCATTAATACTTGTTTAAGCAAGCACTGAACTGCATAAAATCTATTTTGATACTTTTTTCAGAAAATTTCTTAATAATTGGGAATTTTCAAACCAAGAGAATAATTAGCAAAATCCGATATAGTTGGCAACTGTTTCTTAAGGTATAAGTTAGCATAAACATAACTACATAAGTTTATATAGCACATCATTAAACATAACTCTCAAATAATGAAATACAAACATCTGAAAGGGCAACTTTTTAAACTATGTAAATCAGGTAGAGTGGTTGGATGTTTTTTCTAATCAGTTTGTTCAGCCAAAAAATGAAATCCTAATAAAAATTGTTTATAAATATTTCTACAACAGAATTATGCTTGATAAATGAAAACATTAATATTTTCTTCGTCCCTTTCCATAAATTTGTGTTCTATTAACCACTCAATTTGTTCTTTTATCATCTTCTTGGAAGGTAAAAACATATTGTTAAGAATTTCAACGAGTTCTGTTTGTAATTGAGCATTAGTAATCTTTTTATGCATCTTCATGATTTACACAATGGCTTCCTGCAAACACAAGGAAAGGAAATTAATTTAACAGCATATTTATGAAGAAAAAAAAGAAATTTTAAGCACATTTTTAAACAAAATCTCAGGATTTAAAGCATAAGAAATCAAATACTATAATTTTATAGATTTAAATTGCTCTTTTTTGCTAATATTTTTATACTATTGTATATTAAAAACGTTTTCCAGTGCAAAACTTTATCTTATTTCATATAAAAAGAGTACACATATAATTATTATTATGCTCACAAATGCTAGTAAAACACACAGCAGTTCAAAAATAATATTTAAAATGCAAAATACAAATAAGTGCTTCATTTCTAAACAGCAAGTATATGTTTATGTAATATAGCATTACAAGGGACATGGTTAAGAGCTAAACTGAAAAATAAGAAAAAGGAACAAAAATATTGAAGACAAAAACCACAATACTTTGAGTCAGAATTTTTTTTTTTTTAAATTTAAATACTTCCAGAAATGATAGGTAAAAGCAAAGCTGTTATACTCTGCATTGTCATATTTAAAGACTTTAAATTTAAAAAAACATGGTTTTTAAATATCCTAATGTATTTCAGATGATATGGGAAATTCGAATTGTACATTTGAAGATATACTTTTTAAGGCAGTGATTCTATCGTGTTTTATGATAATTATTGCTTTTGCTTAATTATATTTATTGCTTAATTATATTTCCATATAATTTTTAAAATTCGATACTATTTACTACAACAATCAAATCTTGAAATGAAACCCGCATTTGAGGTAAGCCCTTTTTGCAGAGTGGTAGGATTTAGTCGTTGATCTGTTTTTTTGGTAATTACTGCAACGGATTTCAGGATTTTTAACTGTCTTTTCTAAATGAGATGATGATTTACAAAATGCAATATAGGAAATTCGTGCAACAAAATGTGAGAACATTTGAATAATATTAGAATAAAAAAACATTGCATGTTCAATAAAAGTAATTTCCATGTTTTATTTCTCGTTTTTTTGTAAGCACAGCGTTTTTGTTACTTTAAATTAGTAACATACATCTTTGTTATTACTGAAAGTACCTTGCAGAAAGATATTAGCGCTAGAGTTTTGTCAGAGATAGCCCAAAAAAATTCTGCCCCTCGGCTCACTGCTATAGTTACACTTTGTATAATGTTACAATGACTCCTTTATTTAAATCTTTTCTTTAATACCTTTATTTACTTTTAGTTTTATAACTGTTTGAGATTAATTTATGCAAAATTTTCAAGTGATTTTTCTTAAATTAAGAGACTTTTCTTCTAAATTTTAACTAAATACATTAGATATATTTTGTCTGGCAAAAATTTCACTTTTTTTTCAAAAAGAATATTAACTTTCTGTTTGTCCTTTATTGCTCGGTCAGCACGGTCATTGCTTTTCCTGTGCAGTCGATAACAGAACTTATATTTTATTTGTATAATATGCAAATTATCACAACTGTTAAGTTTCATGTTTAATCGCAATAAACTGTTTCTTTCACAATGCCACCAGATATAAATATTTTCACCTTTGTTGTAATGCATAGTTGCATGCACATTTTTTTAAAACATAATTCTTGCTCGGCTTCATATTTTAGTCTGTTATTTTATCTTTAATTTTATTATGCTTTCAAAACTGAATTAATGAATCAGAATTATCAACCTGACAAAATAATTAGATATAGAAATTAGATAGATTCATAAACAAATGTGATAACTTAAAAAATGTTTGGGTAATCATTGCTAAAATTATAGTTAATAAATTTAATGTAAAACTGCGTCCAAATAAAACAAATAATAAATTTAATAATGCACTATTTATTCAGATTACCTAAATTAACTCTTAAGAGATTTGATGAGCAGTTAAAAAGCTCGGCTCAAGATTAAGGCTTATGTCCTGTGGTAAGGAGGGCAAAAACAGAGCAGATGAAGTTGCGTGTAGAAAGGATTGGAGCAAAAAAAATTAATTAAATAAATAAATAAATAAATAAAAAAAATATACATATTTTCCAAATTATTTATTTTTCAAAGGCGTCTACTTTATGTTGAGAGAAAATTTTTGTTTTGTATCGTGCATAAAATTTTGATGGCTGTTAAAAATATTAAACCCTACAAGATGCCGATAATAACTCGTGTTATTTATAATGATATAATCATTAACTTAGCTTTTGATATAAATTTTTAAATATTTTTTTCATTTATGGTAAAATAAAAACTTTGCACTGGCATTTAGCACACTTTTTTGATACCAGATATAAATCTATTGCATTTGCTGTGAATTGTTTGCTGTATTGTCTGTCATGAAATTATTTAGGAGGTAAATTTCAATGGAAATCCATACCATATTTAACATATACTATGCAACTTTTCACCAGAAAACAAACAGAGAACAAAACATTCTTGAGAACAAAAACATATTATAATATGAGAGTGGAAACATGGAAAACTTTCACCAAAAAGTGGATTTCTATAAAATAATTGTAATAGATGTTATAATTATTTAACTTGAATCTCAATAATTGATTACTGTTATTGACACAATTAAGACTGATTGTTTTACAGGTATGAATATAGGAATTTTCAATTTTTTTTTTGTAAAAAATTTAAACTTTCACTGCTTTTTAGAGTTAACATGAAATTCTCTGACAATTCCAAATTTTCTCTCACCCATGGGAGCTCTATTTATTTATTCTTGCTCAGCTTTGTAGTTTAGTTACTTTTACTATTTTTTGATTATTTAGATTTTACAAAGCAAAAGAGCTTAAAAATAAAGAACCTCGAAGCAGTATCACTTTTTGAAACTTGTGCTATAGTCCCTGTGTCAGAATTTTCTGCAAGATACTTTTAATAATAACAAATATATATGCTACTAATTTAAAATAACAAAAGCGCTGTGTTTACAAAAACGTATAATTTTTTTTTAAATTGAACATGCAATAATTTTTTATTTTAATACTATGAGTGATATTCTCGCATTTTGTTGGAGGGCACAAATTATTTCCTTTTTCCCATTTTGTAAATAATCATCACAATAAAAAATAATTAAAAACTGTGAAATTGCCGAAGAAGAGATCGACAACGAAATCATGCCAATCGCACTCCAAATCCGTGTTTCGTTTCAAGATTAGGTTGTCGCAATAAGTAATATCGTATAAAGAATATCGGATTTAAAAGCTATGGGGAAATCTATAGCAATAAATGCGAAAAATTCGATAAAATTATTGATTTAAAAGTAAATACTCAAATGCACGATTCGAATTTTCCATATTGTTTGAAATGTATTGGGATAATCAAAATCCACGTAAAAATCAATATCAATAACTGCCAAAAATACAATCAAAACATTATATCGATTTACGATACTACCGACAAAAATTGAGCATGTAAAAAAGAAATTATCTAAATGCATGATTCAAATATTATGTGTAAATTTTTGCAGAAAAGAAAAAGAATTTTTTTTTTAATTTTGAAAAGAAAAATTCTTCTGCAATAACTCTGTAATGTTCTGCGACAATGTCGCCGCAATTCTGCCACGGGGGCTATAGTTATTGTTTTCTTTGGACTATATGATGTCACCATTCCACTATGTTGTTGACTCTCTATCATTGTCCCTCTAGAGATCTCTAAAGACTGCTTTTGCCAATTCAAATTTCTTTTCCTGGGACCTCTTAAAGGCAAAGGAAGAAATGAATTAAAATTAAAAGATGAAATTTTACAAACCTGAGTTCTAAGTATTCCCAGCTGAACAATGCTTTCATTATCTTCTTCTCTGCTTTTTTCTGTAGAGAGTTGAAGCCTACCAATTAGGTTTACTTTCCCTCTTTTCTGAGAGTTGTTATTTTTTCTAAAATAAAAATAAATATAAATAAAATCGAATGACAACAAAAGAAAATAAACCTTATGTAGGGTTTTAAGATTAAAAACTAACAAAATATAGCACAGTGTTTTGAAATATATTTACAACAGTTTAAAATCAGGGTTCCCACTCAATTTTTAAAAAAAAAAATTCAAGGACTTTTCAATGATTTTCAAGGAACTATTCGGCATTACAGTTATATGCCAACCAGATTTTACAATTACGTAGAAGCAAAATTTGTATATTTTTAAAGCACAATGCTTATTTGACAACAACAGCTAATAATACAAATGGTTGATAGTTACATTGCTGCTTAAATCACTTTGAAAAATTCCAATTAACAAAAGAAAAAAAGAAAGAAACTCTGTTACTAGCTAACATAGGTTACTAGCCAACATTTAAAAACTAGCCTCAATCAAACCTATCGTGAAAAATTTAATGAGGTGAATTAGAATTAATGAAACTGAATGAATGAATAATGCATATTACATTGAACTAGCACAGTAAATAATTGATAAAGTTTGTATAATTGCATGATTATTAAAATATACATACTTTTCTTATTATGTTAGATCAAATTTTAGGTCACAGGAAATATACAATTAGATAAAATATCAAAATATATCCATTTAGCATACTATCTGTTTCAATTTTAATAACAAATTATCTATTTTGTTACTTCAGAATATCAGTAATGTATTTTGAACATAATAAAATCTATTGTAGAACAATATTTTATGGATAACTAAATAAGATTTACTAAGCTTTATTTTCTTTAAAATATATCCATAAATTGTGAAGCATGATTTTAAAAATTTCGCGATTATGCATAATTTTCACTAAGCCTAATTTTTAAATTCCATTTATACGAATCTAGATATACTATATGTAAATCAAAATTATAAGAAAGGTGAAGTAAGACCAGAAGATTGCGTAAATCACATATCACAATGTGTAATTTGCAAATGACGTAAATCACAATGTGTGATACATAAATCACTTGAATGTGAATTCTGTTGCATGATTAGGTAATAGTTTTCATGTGAATAGTGATCATTATGATGCAAACTGCAATTTGTGATTCTTAAATCTCTCTATTGTGAATCGCAATGCCCGATTCTGAAATTACTTAAATATGTATCACGTTATATGATTCAGAAATAATTTTAATTGAAATCATGATGTGTGATTGATAAATCACTTTAATGTGAATCATGATGTGTGATTTATAAAATACCTTAATATGAATCCAGATGAGTAATTTGCAAATCAAGTAATATTTGATATGTGACTCATTAAACACTTTCATTTAAAATCGCAATTTGTAGAATACTTTATACAGGGTTGCCACAGAAAAAAATGAACAAAATAGTTGCTTTTAGTAGTCTAAAGCATGAAAATAGTTGCTCAAAACTATGAAAATAGTTGCCTAAATAAAAACAAAAAAATTTCAATAATATGACTAAAATTTTATTGACTAAAATTTTATTAAAAGACTTAATTGTCATATACCATGATCCATTTAGTCAAGTTGGTGGCAAAAACGTTGATTCTTATATAAACTTTAGTGTTCTAGAACTAAATTTTTATATAAAAAAATTAAATACTTTTAATTACTAAAATTCATTCAAAATAATACTTTTTCATTAAAAAAACTTACTTTTTCTAAAAATTTTTCCCCTTCATGAATAATTGATTCAGCAAATATATATATACATATATTGTGAAATGTGAAGATTTATATTTGATAATTCATGCATCGTAATATCGTTGGGGTTTTTAAAATCATGCAGAATTTTGTAGCAATAACTGTTGAAAAAGCGATTGAAAAAGAAAATAGACTTACAATGAAATCTGTGCAAATTGAGCGCATTAAAAAGTGATGACTCAAATTTGCAATTCAAAATTTTAATAACTGTTTATTTTTAAGAATAAAAATTCATTTTGTACAGAAGATCCTGCGAACTGCAGGTTATCAATCAAATTTATGCTAAAAAGCATCACTAGGACCACAGAAAAGTCTGCCAATAGTCTCCTTTTCCTCAAAATAGTTACTTTTTTACCCTTTTCAGGCAAAAAAAGTTGTCAAAAATAGTTGCATATAGTCGCATTTTAGTCACCTGTGCCAACCCTGCTTATATGAATTCTGATCCGTAAATTAAGAATCAGTTTAATACGATTCACGATGCTTATTCATAATCAATGAAACCCTGTAGAACTAAATTTTATTTATTAGCGGTAAAAACTAAATTTAAAAATTTTATTATAAATGATAAAATTTAATCATCCTTTGTACATAAATCAAAAGAACAAATAAGATAACAATATTAACCTGTCGTAATAATGAAGTTAACACATTGAACATATTTCTAAATCGATTAAACACCATATATCATTTGAAAACTACGACTACAAAACCTAAAATTTGCTAGGAATCGCTTTCAAAACATTAGAGAGAAGAAGAATAATCTGATGTGAAAATCTAGGAGAGAAAAGTTTTGCATCTTCATCAACCTCTTTTCACTTCAAGCATCAAAAATCGCATCTATCAGAATTTCTATAATTTTCCTTTGAATTTATTTAGTATTTTTTTACTGCTTTTTCGTAAAAAAGATTAGTATTATTTCAATTCCTAAAAAATCAAGTATTTTTCAAGTACCCTATAGCAGAATTCAAGGTTTTTCAAATATCGTGGGAACTCTGTTATATGCTTAAAAATATTGTTACATTGCTGCATCCATCTTTATAAGGCAGTTTGTTTCATTTTCCTATGTTTTTGTCATTTTTTTCCAGACTGCACTGCCATGCAATTTTAAAATATATAAAAATGTATGACTTTAAAAAAAAACACGAAAAAAAATAAATTAAAAATTTTACTGACTGATGGGAAAAAAAGCTGCACTACCTATGTGGCAGAATTTTTTTGGGCTTTCTACGACAAACCTCTCTAGCACTAATATCATTCTGCAAGATGCTTTTAATAATAAAAAATATACATGTTACTAACTAAATTTAAAGCAGCAAAAAAATCTATTTGAATAAAATAAAATTGTATTTAATTTTTAAATGAATACGTAATATTTTTTAAAATTCTAATATCATGGGGGAGATTCTCCCATTTTACTAAACAAGAAAACACACAAATTATTTCCTTTTTCGCATTTCATACATCATCATATTAAAAAAAATATATAAATAAAAATCGTGTAATTTGTAGGAGTGACTATCGAAAAAAAGATAGAAGGCGAAACCACACGAATTAAATACACCACATGGATCAACGATAACATCGGCGCAAAATGAATGTGTCAAAGAATGTTTTCTTGATTCCGCAAATTGAATTTCGCAAACCAGAATAATATCAGTATATTTCAGAAATTCACCAGAAAATAAAAAATAACTGAGCAATGAAAGATATCGGGACTTCGAAAGAAACAAAGCAAAAATTCGTAGCAATAGTAGTCTCAATGAATGATTGAAATACCTTATGGATTAACGAGAATATCAGGGCAAATGAATGGACGAATGATTTCTGGAGGGAAAAAAATAAAATCTTTCAACATTTCTACAGAAAAGAAATTTTTTATTTCTTTATTTCTATTTCTGTATTTCTCATTCTTCTCACATAAGAATAGAAAAATCACAATAATTTTTTTCCCCTCCGATCTGCAAAAAAGGTATCTTTTAATTATAATTTTAGAGATAAAAAAAATTTTAAAAAATTTTCTACTTCCTAAAAGAAAATTCTTTCTGCAACTCTAATATTCTGCAACAATGTCACCGCAATTCTGCCACGGGGTGCATCATTAAGACAAATATCACATTTAAATAGAAGCGTGAAAAGTAAACGTGCTTACATGAGTGAAAATTCCTGATTAACCCAAAATAAAGAGTTGTTGTCAAAATCTTTGGTTGACCTGGCTTCAGATCCTGTGCTGGTCACATTCAGTAAGACTTGTAGTTTTAATTATGGAAAGGCAACCAATGACTGTTTTAAGAAAGGAAAAAAGCATAAAATAGAATGTCACTGAACTTAGATTAAAAATAAATTTAATACAGCAATAAACTTCAAAAGTAAAAGCAGAATAATAAAAGTGAATTTTTTTAAAATAAAAAAAATTCATTAAAAAAAAGAACAATAATTGTGACTCTGCTAGATTTTGGAAACAACAGGTCCTTAGAATTCTGGATCTCTTTTTACTATAAGCAGGGTCTCTAGTAAAAACATGAATTCCTTTACACTTTTATTTATCTATTAATATGTACATTTATAATAATAGAATATAATAATAGGAGAATTTCAAACAGGGTGGTCATTCAAATAGAAGAACAAAATTCTTGGATATTTATACATTATATTTTATTTCAATTAAAAAATATAATATACAGAGGAAAAAATGAAGTAAAGATAAAAGAAATATATCACATAAAAGAGTAATCATATATATCAAGTATCAATATATATCAAGTAAATCATATAAAAAAATATTCTGAAAAATAATAACAAATTGTCTCACTAAGCTAACACAGAAGAATATAATTTTTGTTTCATTTTGTAACTCTGTTTAATATAATTTTATACTTCACACCTGAATGATGAGAGATGCAAAAATGAACAAAAAGAAAAGACTGTCGCTGTCAAAGCTGTTCAAACCGTTAAAGTGTGGAAAAATTATACATAGACATACTTTAGTTTAAACTTTACTCATAGTAAAAAAAGCATTATAATTTTTTGCTACAGTGAACTCTCGCTACTACGATATCCGATACAACAACTCCCTCTATTACGATAATGTTTCATGATCCCGATGAACTTGCATATGAATTAATGTTATCCTCCTCTCAATATTACGATATCCTCTGAAGCAATAAACCCTTGTTTTTTCTCTCTCCAAATTTCAACCTTATTTTCTCCATTTACAATTGGTTTTCAAATAATGTAAAAAATCTTAATTTATCATCTTTTGAAACTTTTTCTGACAAGAGAAGACTCACTGCTAGAACTTCCTTTCTTAGAATTATCTCTTAAGAAGCCAAAGATGTCCTATCAGACTTCATTTCCTTCATGTTAAAAGCTGATTATGAGTCACAAATGACATCACATTAACACCTAAAAGAGAATTTTTTCCATAGTGGGTGGGTGGAGCACCATTCACAAATGAAAATCATTTTCGTGCTTTGAATTCAATGCATACTTTGTTGGTCAACTTAACAGTAAAAAAAAGAGAAAAAAAAAAGTAATTAACAAAAATATCGGATAATTTTCAATAAAAACAGTTTTCAGGTATGTTTAAGATCATATTTTCTGAATTTGTTTCAATTGTTTTTAATATTTAACCATAATTAACACTCTGCAAATTAATTTCTTATATAATAGATAAATATATTTATAATTAATTCATAAATAACATTGATTTTATGATAGATTTTATGAAATATAAATTTCATGATAATTATTGCAAAATATATTACACATAGGGAAGTTTAGGGATTTTTACAGTCGTCGAAACAGAAAAACTGCAATATTTTCCAGTTATGATTTCATATTAAATAAACTTGAAATGTTATATATAATGTTTATTCATAATTTTGAATAGTAATAGGCATTTAATTCCTCAAAGATAGTTAACTGAATTTTATAAATGAGGTATGTATGTATGTATTAGTGACACTTATTTAAATATTCAATAATATGGGCCAAAATTCTATTTCAATAGGGATTTCCTTTAGGAAACTTACTCAATTTTTGAGAATTTTCTAAAATGTACAAAAACCAGGAGAATTTTTATTAAACCAGTAGACCAAGAGAAACTAGCAAAATCCAGTAGAGTTGGCAGCTATGTTTTAGTTATTTAAAATTAATTTATTTTCCTTAACTTTTGGAGTCACATTTCCTGTTTTAGGGCAACCCTGATACCTGAAGTTGTAATTGGAAATTATAATTACATTATTCTAATGTGTAGGAAATAATTTATTAAGGGTAAAAATCTTTTTACTTCACAGAAGAAAAGAAAGTCTTTTAAAACAAAAATTATAGAAATATTGTTTCATTTTTGAAAAGAGTAGTGAAAGTATACCTATAGTGTTCGTCTCAATTCTGTATCTGGTAATTCTGTTGCAAGTCTTAGATTTTCAAATGAAATTTCGTCCAAAGGCCTTTGATTCCACGCAAAGAGAACTGCCATTTGAAAAGTTGTCACATCCAGATCAAACTTTCTAGACATATTACTAAATGTTATCTAGGAGAGAAAAAGATAGATATTCTAATACATAAATAATGAAATGCAGAAACAGATAAAATTGCTGCTAGAGCCACAAAAAATAACAGACCCAGGTATTCCAAGAGACACAATTCTACATATTAATTATTAATATAATCTTCATTAACAATAATTAGTATATTTTCTTAGAAAAATATAATGGACAATACAAATATAAAGTTTGTTTGCATATTCAGCAGACTCAAAAAAATTACAGAACAATCAAAAAAGGGAAAAAGAAAAATAATAATAATAAAAATTCAAAAAATAGGAAAAAACTAAAGAAAAAAAATTAATAAAAATCTCGAAAAATAAAATATATAATCTTCTCATCAGCTCACATGATTATATCTGCAAAAAGGAGTGCTTTCTAATATTGTATCAATATAGATAAAGCAAAATATATCAATGCAATAGTGTGAGGAGCACTCAAAACTTTTTTCCTCACATCAAATAAAATAGAACACATTAAGTAAAAATATCATGTAAAAACAGAAAATAAAATATAAAGGGAAAAAAAACAGAATAAAACATAAAACAAAATCTTCAAAGCAAGTGGCGAATTCAAATGAACTAAATGAAAGGAAATTTCTTCAAGAATGATTTAAAATATTTTTGTAACAAGATTGCCAGATTACAAAATATGAAAATAGAAGTGCAAGTTGAGGGGTTTTGTTTTATAATGCGTTCTTACTGCAGTACTAAAGTGCGTTTGATTTGTTAGTTACCAAGGATGAGCCTGATAATGAATGTCTGCAAGGCAATGCACTGAAGAGCCAAAAAAACTGGTATACCTGCCTAATATCGTGTAGGGCTTCCGTGAGCACGCAGAAGTGCGGCAACACAACGTGGCATGGATTCGATCAATGTGTGAAGTAGTGCTGGAGATAATTGACACCATGAATCCTGTAGGGCTGTCCATAAACCAGTGGGAGTAAGAGGGGGAGGGGATATCTTCTGAACATCACGTTGCAATGCATCCCAAACATGTTCAATAATGTTCATGTCCAGGGATTTCACCGGATTTCCGATACTCACGATATACTCGTGAAATAATCAGACGTGAAAATCCAAATTTCATTGCTATCTGGGAGATGCTATGCCCCATCTCCTGTGCGCCGACTATAACACCACGTTGAAACTCACTTAAATCTGTATAACCTGGCATTGTAGCAGCAGTAACCCATCTAAGAACTGTGCTAGACACTCGTTGTCTTAGTATATACACGTTACCGATCACAGCGCTGTACTTTGATTGGCTCCATACCCCTTTATTTGCATACTCATACCTGTACCAGTTTTTTGGCTCTTCAATGTATTATACTGGACAATTTAAAGAAGATGACCATTAATAATTTTAGAAAATTAACTTTTATTTAAGGGGGGGAAAATAGAAAAGAGAAAGAAACATGAATTACCTGTTTTACACATAATTTGAGCCACAGATTTGCACATGGTAAAAATTATATAAATTAACAAAGAAGTTTCTTTAGTAAATGTATTTACAATAATATATATTTAACTCAATGATTTAATATAAAATTTAATTACTTTAGTTGGGTATCTATTATTTTTTTTAATCAAATTTCGAAAGAGTTTATCTACTTGTTTTTTGGATATATAAACATTACTACATATTCTTTTAATTCTATTCATCTGGTTAAAAATGGTAGTTAAATAGATTATATTTTTTGTGAGTGTTCCTCACGCTATTGTATTGATATAGTTAGCTTTGGCTATATGGATCCAATATTAGAAAGCACTCCTTTATACGGATATAATTCTGTGAGCTGATGAAAAGATTATTGCGTTTATTTTCCAGATTTTTATTATTATTAGTTTTCTTTTTCCCTTTTTTCATTGTTCTGTAATTTTTTCCATGTTTTCTCTACATTTTGAACTTATTTTATGAGTTCTATTTGCTTGTAGCTTATGCACAGTAAATAAAACTTATTGCTTTTCTTATCTTTTTTGTATTTATTTATTATGCTATACATATATATATACATGTGTTGAGTTTCAGTGTCATAGTGTAATATTTGGGAAGATTACATCAGCCGTCATCACGAAATACTTCAGAACTTCATCATCCTCTTCGTCATAGAACGGTACCAGAGAGTCCTGAATTTATAATTAACTCCCCTTTCAATAGAACAAACTAATTTCACATTCACATTTGATTTGGCGATACTGTGCGAAGGCAGCTCTCACCAATCATGTCACTGTTAAAACTTATTTCCTTTTTTTCTATTAAATGTTAAGTTTGATGATTAAATTATCGTCGTTATTTCCTCTTATGCTCCACAAACTCCTACATATATACATAAATTTAGTTAGAAATGAAATTTACTTTTTAATAAAAAAATATGTCATTTTGCCAGGTACAAATCAAATTTACCAAGGGTTGAGAGTAAACATGTAGATTTTATGATACACATGTATATAAACTATAACAGATGAAATTTTTGCACAAGAACTTAAATTTAAAATCTCACAATGATAGATAGTTAATTCAGTCTTGTGATTAAGATTATTCAGAACCAAATTACAGAAGATATTAAAAGATTTAAGAAGATATATGCATAGCTCCCAACAAGGATANATTGTCATAAACTTACCTGAATGTTCATATAATGATCTGCAATAGTTAATTTTAGTTTATTAGTTGATTTATATTATGCTTTCACTTGGAGAAGCGAGCGATTATAATATATGCAACACCAGCTGATACAAAGAAATTGTCAGAATAGACCAACAAAATGTCTCATTGTTCTGGAAGTTTTTCAGAGAGGTAGGACTAGTACTGCCATCAATTGAAAATTTTTTGAGATTTTTTATTTCAAATCATATTGGTAAAACATACCATGTTCACATGTGCCCTCCTCTCCCCTACTTGAAATGTTATGTATCATGCATACTCATAATTTTGAATATTAAAAGACATTTAATTCATCAAATATAGTTAAAATATTTTTTTAATAAATTTAAAAAGAGAGTTTTGAATAAAAAATATAGTGAACATTTTATGACAAAAAAGTTTCGAATTGATTTCTATAAATGAAGATCGCTTTATTATGTATTATTAATACTTATTTAAATATTTAAGAAAGCAATAATTTGTACAAAAATTTTATTTCAATATTTTTTTTTAGGAAACTTATTCAATTTTAGGGAATTTTCTAAAATGTACAAAAACCAGGAGAACTTTAATTAAACCAGAAGACCAAGATAAACTGGAAAAATACAGTAGATGAGAAGAACAAAAAATCGGTCACAATACAAGAGAAAAATGAAAAACATTACCGCTCCATTAGACATGTGGAGGTACCATTGTAGTTTTCGACCACTGTGTTTTTGATGATAGAAATCTTCTACTTCAGGAATAAAATCTTCTAACTCAAGAGGCAATGATACTTGAACCCTCTCATTGCCCCTTGCCCACGCACCAGCATTTAGAATCTTTATGTTTATGGAATCTAAATGGACAAAAATTAAAACTGTTCAATACTTTAAATAAATTATTCCGTAGTGGGAAAGAAAAACTCCTCAATAACTTTTGATTAACTGATTCAAGCTAATGATAAGTTTGAGTAGATGATATTTTAAGTTACAAAAATGGGCACAAAACATTCTTTTGTTAAATAAATATTTTTATTTTCTCTTTCATTTTTTATTGACTCATTTTTTGAATTCAATGGGCGGGAGAGCAATTTTGAAAATAAGAAGCTAGTATTTAAGGCTATTATTATTTATGGAAAGTTTTAGCTCCCTAATGCTAACTTTGCTTCTTTTCCCCATACCTGCCAATATTGGTAAAAAAAAGAAGAAAAAAACCCCGAGATTTTACTAGTGACATTTATCAGGCTACCAGTAAAGTTTTGAAACATCATGTAAGTTAAAAAAAGAATTTCAAAATTGGAAATAACATAAGCACTTACATTTAGCAAAAAATATGTATATAAATCTTAATCTAAAGAATGGTTTTTTAAAACCATTATTTATAATTACTTAAACTATTTCATTTTATAACTGTCATTGAACAACCGTCCCAATTTTTTGGGTTTATGACTACTAATTTTCAACTCTATAGCCTTTTAATTTAAAGCCCAATCCAGAGACAAGGAACTCCAGAATCAAGTGGTGGAATATATCTACTTTTGTCGAGGATTTTTTGATGGAACTAACCCGCATTTGAGTTACATGGAGAAGAAAATCACTGTAAACCCCCCACAGTTAGCCTGACTGCAAGGAAACTCTAACTCGTGATCCGGCCACCACTTTGGTCGGATTAAGCTGGATGCAGAATTCTTATCAACTAGCCATGGCTGGGATTCGAACTCGGCTCACCTCACTGGAGGGAAACATTCGATCCCTTGAGGCACCAAGGCTCGACTATAACTATTAACACACTGCAGTACTGGCAATACCACCATCCGTTGAGGAATAAGAGAAGTATTTTTACCATTAGTGAATATTTTACCACCAAAAAGTTTTTTTAAAAAACGTCTTCAACAAATAAAGAGAAATTTGAGAATATACAGGAAAACAGTAAACTTGGCAGGTATGATTTTAACATTCAAATTACACAGTTAAAAATTATTTAAACAATTGTACACCATATAACTGAAATTTGTTTCACCCCTATTATTAGAATAAATAACAAAAAAAAAATTATAATCTAAGATCAATTAAAATAGTTTAAGAAAATATATGAGGAAATATGCAGAAGAAAAAAATTAGTACTACATAACTATTACATATTAAATCTAATTGGAAAATTTCACTAGACTAAAAGCCACGGTAATGACAGTAAAAAAAATCTGTGCAAGCTTTAAGGGGAGATTTTTTTATATTACTTTAAAGAAAAAATTAATTACAAATGTATATTTACTAACCTGCTAAACTCCCTTTACACATGTGAGTTACTTTGAAACTTTGATTTAGATCGTTGCTTACTTTAATGTCTTGAAACATTCTGGCTAATTTGTTTACATAATAAGCAGGCATTCCTACATCCTATACAAAAAATAATAAAAGATCATGAAGAAGAAAACAAATAAATTTCTAAAGTCGATTATTATCAATGTAACAAAAATAATCATACGCAATATGTTACAATTAAACATTTTGAACTATAACCTGGAATTATATAAATTCCTGGTTTTATAATGACAGGTATTTATAAAATTTAATTACTGTTTCTATAATATAAAACAAAATAAATGCATAAGCTTGATTGCAAATACTCATAACATAGACTAACGCAATTAAAATAAAGTTAATTTGAAAGAATGAATTTAAAGTTTTACTGGGATCAAAAGTTTTTCAAAAGGCTACTGCTATGCTAAAGGCAATTACATGTTTTGAATTCATGCTAGAATAAACAAAACAAAAACATCAATAGTTTAAGCTATTCTACATTTCTTTCATTTAACATGAAAATAAATCATCGAAATGAATTTGAAATACACTAATATGGTTTAAAAAATTAAAGAGCCAATTTTTTTTTTGTATTTATAATACAAAATTTTAATAAGTAATACCAGACATACATAACTCATTCTAACACCTTTTTCACTGAACTAAAAAATCTTCAACATTCAGAATTAGAAAATTTCGTCAACTATTAATAGTGTTTCAGTGGATACCATTGAAATTTAACATTATAAAATAGCGTTATATTAAACCCAAAATTTCATTACGCCACAATTTATTATACAGATAGTTATTAACTATCTAAAATAGTTTTAAGAAAATTCAAACGAAAGCCAGGGATCCCACTCAATTTCAGAAAAAAAAAGTTCCCTGAATGAAAATTCAGAAATTTTCGATGAAAATTAAGACCGTATTTTCATCAGAAAACTTTGATTCTTTTATTTTTAATGGGGAAATTAGATTTTCTGTGTAAAATATTATTAAATAAGGAAGGGAATATTTCAATTTGATTAAAATTACAAATTTTTACAACAAATAATTGTAATAGATGTTCAAATTATTTAACTTGAATCTCAATTACTGATTACAGTTACTGACAATTTTAAGACTGGTTATTTTCCATGTATAATATAGGAATATTCCAGGTCTGTGTAAAAAAAATTTCAATATTCCCCGGCTATTCTCTGATTTTTGGAATTAAAATAAAATTCCCTGATAATCTAGGTTTCCCCCATTCCCTCTGACCACTGAGAACCCTGAAGAACATATGGGATTGTAAATGAATCGCAGAGAACATTAGTGACATCAGTTCGCGAAGTCATGTGACTCTCCATTTCAGGTGAAAACGAAATTAAGTGTTATTTTGCTTAATAACTTAATAAATAGCGCTTTAAGAAAGTAATATGTTTTCTGAGGTTTTTAAGGGATTCTGAATGGATTAAGATTTTTAAAAAAAATTACTGCAATTGCCTATTCATAGCTGCCAACACATATAGGAAAAAACAGTAATGATTTCACATTAAATGATCTTGAAATGTTATATATTATGTTTATTCATAATTATGAATAGTAACAGGCATTTAATTCGTCAAAGATAGTTAACTGAATTTTACAAATGAGGCTCGCTTTATTATGTATTAGTGACACTTATTCAAGCAAGCAATAATCTACACAAAAAGTCTACTTCAATAGGGATTTTTTAAGGAAACTTACTCAATTTTCGGGAGATTTCTAACATTTTAGGGAATTTACAAAAATCAGAATTTTTATTAAACCAGTAGACAGGGAGAAACTGGCAAAATCCAGTAGAGTTGGCAGCTATGCCTATTGCTGATGTTTTTGTCCTTTTTCAACAATAACATTTGAGTCCGGAAACATATTGCCCAGCACGATCGGTACAACCGATTAGAAAATTATGTTCAATAATGAATGCTGCAAACATTTAGCTAATCCTTGCATGAAAGTTATTTTTTTCACTAAAGAATTTTTGTTCCTTTTGCAGTGATACTTATTTTCCGCAAAAACAAAAAAACGCTTTAAAAATAGGGTACTTTTAAAAAATATTTTTAAGTTAAACAAGTTTAAAGATTAAGCTTTTTCACTAGAAGAATTTTAATGTGAAATTTTCTTCTCAAGAGTTTTTAGGTATGTGGAAAAATCAGAGAGAAAAAAACTATTTTTAGGAATCAGATTGAGGGTACTTTAAGTTAATAGTCAATATCATTTCAGAGTACTACATAAAAGCACTAAAGTAGAAAGAACAATAAACATACCCGTAACCATTCTACCATATTTTCTTCTTTTTCACTGTCGGCAGAAGACTCGAGAATAAGTCTCCACGTCAAGTGAGCTTTGTGGTACCTCATGAAGACATCTTTATTCTGTACATACTTTAATACTAATAGCTGCAACACACATAAATAAACTAAATTAAGTACACAATAATTCGAACAGATTGTGATGATCATTGCTTTGTGTGGTGTACGAATGCAATGTGATATAAACAGATATCTTTATACTATAGTGAAACACATTCTTAAACACAAAATGTTTTATTCTGTGTTTTGACAACAAGTGGGTATCTGTACCTAGTTGAGGGCGAGAAAAAAAAACGTTTTTAGAGAAAAAATTAATTAATCGAAATGTAAAAGAATTGCTCACACTTTTTTAAATTTTTTTATACCTATTCTTTTTTAAAAGTTATTGAGTAAAAAACTCAATACAAAACAAGTTTATTATTTGTAAAGATTTTTTTTTATAGAAACAACATATCCTGTAAAATTTTATTCTATATCTTATTTTACATCCGTCGTTGAACAGTTGGTTTACGTTGAACAAATTTTGGTTTACGACTAGCCCAGTGCCCTACCAACCAGGTTATCTCGGCTTTATCCTGTAATATTGCAAAATTTGATTTAACAAACTGTTACGTAACATTTTAATCTGTTTGAATAATAGTTAAGAAAAGGTAAAAAATTAATTTAGGCCGCCTGATGAATAAATATAGATGAACAGCAAAAAATGATAATAGTTAGGGAACAATTTTATTAAGAAACAAATTAATAGAGTTTTTTGGACAAATCTACTAAAATTTAATCATATTGCAGCTATTAAAAATAAAAGGCTGTTGGCAAGTAAAAAAAATTAACAATATAAATAAATAATGAAATTGAATTTTTCTATATTTGACGAAGATTCTGCGACTTAACAGAAATGGCTAAGACAAGAACAATACTTACCACTTCTTTCAGTTTAGTCTCAATCTCGTCAGAGGCGAGTTTTCTGCTTAGAGGAGTTTTCCTAAGCAGCATATCACAGTAGTTTGCTAAAAGCTCAGGACAACGAGATTCCGGCTGAGTTTTATTACCCCCCCCCCTGAAAAAGATAACTTTTTTTAAAATTACATGCAAAAATACAGAGCTCCTACTCTTCAAACAAAGCAAAAATTAAGGTCTTTTAAAGCACTTTTAGGAAAAATTAAGGATTTTAAATATGATTGTTTATCATCAAATATAGCACCAGTGACAGTGCTAATTACTAACTTTTCTTAAAAAAATCAATAAATAAAAAACAATTTTATTATAACGTTAATACTGATATAATTGTATTAATTAAGAAGGTGTACCAAAGAAGGACCTGGCAATTTTTGCCAACCTGGGTTGGGTTTTTTTCGTAAATATAATCAGATTGTTAAATGTTAATAATATTTATGAAACCAATCTGTATTCCATTTTTAATGATTTTATTGAAATTTAGTGGCAAAATTAAGTGCAGAAATTAAGATTTGAAATTTCTTTCATTCATTCATTCAAAAAAAGAGGAAATAAAGAAATTTGGGAAAAACATTGAAATTAATAAAAAAAAAAAAGCTTTTATATTTCGCTGCTAGACATGCATCATATATTCAGTTATGCCAAAAAGAAACAGAAAAAAGTTTGTCTCTCTAAAATGCTCTACCCTCAATGCATGGTCTCATTCTAGGTCATAAAAGAAGACTTTCTTAAAAAATATTTTTCTAAGACTGAAAAAATTGTTCCGATCAAGTATAATGATGCTGGAAAATTAAAAACTTAAACCCTTGTACTAAAATTAAGTACTTAGGGACCCTTATTTTCCAAAATAAAAATTAAGCAGTTTTTAAACACTTTTAAGGACTGCAGGAACCCTAAAACATTTATACAATTCAATAAATCGGAGATCAGGATAAGGATTTATTTTATTTTAAAAAAGTTTACCTGGGGAGGAATTTCAAAACATGGAGCAGTAAATTTGGAACATTTATAAATTATTACAGGGTTCATACAGAGATCAGAAGAAGAAATCTAAGGAGTATCCAAGGAGTCCAAAATTTAAAAACTTTGTGTAAAAGATAGCTAGACATTTTCTTTTAAAATTAAAAAGCAGTTATTATAAAAAACTTGCAAAAATGTATATTTTGCATAAGATATTTTTTCTAGCCCTTTTGAAATAAATTTTGACTTTATTTATTTTTCTTGATAAAGTTTGACAAAGTTATCACTTTTACACATAAATACATTTTCCGGTTTCAAATATTTTAATAAATCTTGTTAAAGTATAGATGTTAAAGATTAACATAAAAACCTACCAATCTTATATTTCTAAAGTTGAATACATAAGAAAATCTAAGACATTTTAGACAAAAAAAAATAATAATAATAATAAATAAATTATGGCAAATAATTAATTAAGTTTACTTGTACTTAACATGTAAAGTTCAAATTATTTGCTGTCATTTTTTTCTGGCAATTCAATTTCTTTTTTCTTTTAAAGTTTTCCTTAAACTATTAGATTTTGGCAGCTAAGTCATATCATTTCATTTCCCTGCTTTACAGCAAATTCATCAGCGGACTTAGTAAGTTCATTTATGCAATGCAATAATATAAGGAGTTTCTAAGGACTAATTTGGAAATCGAAGTAGTTCCAAGTACTCCTTGGAGACTTATTTATTTCCAAGGAGTATAAGGAGTCTGTACGAATCCAATTATATTTGGCAGCATTACGAAATTTAATTATAAAACAAGTAATTCCTTAGAATAATCACAACTAGGGTTAAGTCAGGTATTTTTGGCAGTGCCCAAATAGAGATTACTTAAACTTTTAACACTAAGATGGACCCGAGGCCAGTCTAGCGCTTCCCAGATTGCTTGTGTATGGATTAATTAGACATCCAAATTCTTAAAATTTTATCACAATTAATTTAATAAAAATTATATTAAAAACTATGTCATCCAAATTTTATGGTATTTTATTTGCAAAGATGCCAACATAGATAGGAAAAAAATCCAGTAGATTTTACGAAATAATATAAATTTCATGATAATTATTGCAGAATGTTCTCAATATTTGATACATAAGGAATTTTAGGGATTTTTATAGCAATCAAAATAGAAAAACTGCAATATTTTCCAGTCATGATTGAGATTAAATATACTTAAAATGTAATGTATTATGTTTACTCATAATTTTTAAATAGTAAGAGGCATTTAATTCATCAAAGATAGTTAAAAAAGTTTTTTCAATTAATTTAAAATGGAGTTCGGAATAAAACAAAAAAATTTAACTGATTTCTATTAACGAGACTCACTTCATTAAGTATTAGTAATACTTATTTAAATATTCAAACAAGTAACAATCTATTTCAAAAGGGAATTTTTTAGGAAACCTAATTAATTTTAATAGAATTTTTATTAAAACAGTAGACCAGGAAAAACTGGTAAAATCTAGCAATCTAGAGATTACACAATATATTAAGAGGAAAAACACAATCACTGTGCTCTTGTGTGAGTTGTATCGGACTAAATATAACAGTTAGAATTGCTGTGAAAATTAAGAGGAAAAAAGAACAGCTGAACATATTTAAAACATTGCGATATTAATTAGTTTAATGATAAATGAATTAGTTTAATATAGCTGAAATATCATTCTTAAATATCCCATAGATCGCACTTTCGAGTGGTTATCATTTTTTTAAAAGACGGAAATAAAAATTTAAATTCCTTGTATTTTCCCAGTTTCTAAAGAAAAACTTCAAAATGTTAGGTAATTTTTAAATTCCCTGTATTTTCTAGGTTTTCCTTTTGGAGTGGCAACCCTGTCTATTTAACAACAATTTTTATATTTGCATATAAAATAATTTTTTGAAAAAAGATTTTGTTATAACCATATTATGCACCCAGAGATGCCAACATTCAAAGTATTATTTGGTCAACATTGAGGGGTTGACTATGTATGGCATTTTGTATGGAATTTCTTCTTGTAATGAACAACTCAAACCAATTCTAAAGAGCAATGGATAGTGGGATATTAATGAGTGACAAAAACTGCTTCCGATGTTCTAATGACTTCCACCTTTTGAGACATAACATTTGCGCAATAATACAAACACCTTTAGATCAATTTGTTTGTATCGTTTTTGTTGATAAGTATTAACCATTAGAACTAACTGTACTTTTAATAATGGCATAAAACACTTGTATTTGTAAATTTATAAAACGGCTAACTGGAAGTAGTTTAGAACTATTTTTATTTTAATTAAAAAGTGCAGTTGAAATAGAAGCAATAATACAATTTTAAATATTATTTTTATTTAAAAAAAGATTACTTCAATTACATCTGGCTCCGTCTTATTTAAATTCTCGTTTTTGCTGAGGGTTGTTTTTTCTTCGAATGATTTTCTTAATTCCCTGAGCCCTTACTTCATCTGCATGTATAATACATACAAGTATAAAAAATGTGCAACAATTAAAAGCACAATATAAGCACTAAAAAATGGGAGAAAAATGGAAAAATAAAAATTCAAACAAAACATGCCCAAAAATTTTCAGTTACTGACAGTTCAGAGACTGTGCATAATTGAAGGTCAAAAGGGAAAAACTGCTTATGTCACTGAAAGCTGATTTTAAAAAACAAACTTTGCATGTGAACAGGAACCATTTATTCCCAATAAAGTCCACCTTCACTGCATTATAACTTTCTGGGCATGCCAGTTTTTCACGTTATTGATTTGTCAAAACTAAATAATTCTCAAAGTGTCATAGATAGCAATCCAATAGTCCTTTTCCAGAAAAATGGACATAAACCATACTTTCTCCTTGACTTTCAATTGTCATTCATCAACTTTTATCAACTGCTATATTAACTCTAATAAGAAATAATATTTCTGAGAATGAAGCCACTTACTCCTTTTGTTTTGAAGGTAGGTCTAATTTGAATACAGAAATATCGTTAACAACTTGTTTAAAAGCCTAAAATAATAATTTATTATTATTACATGCATGTAATTTATAAAAGAAAGCAGCTTAGGAAGGAAGAAATGTTAAAATACAAAAAAATATTACCTTATCTCTAGATGTTAGGAATCTTGGAAAAGCTTCCTTGACTATTTTGCTAAATTTTGTAAACAACTCTAAAAGTTGTTCGACATATTTCTCAGAATCCTATAAAAATACATAATTTTTTTAAGACCAAAATAAGTGACAGATTTATGTTTAGTCAAAGAATGAAACTAATTTATAAATTCACGAAAAGATAAAATAAGTAAGTAACATTTAAAATAATACATCAAAATAGAAAAGAGCTTAAAGCAGCTAAATCCAAATTTGTTTTATTTTAATTTATAAAGTCAGAAAAACAATTCCAGCTGGAAAAAAAAATTATAAAAATCTTAAGATGTGTTTGTTAGCAGGACAGCACTTCATCAGGGGACACACTGCCTGCTAACACACAGGAGCCTTTCTGTTGTTAGTGGTGAAACCAAAAACTGACAGTGTCTCGAGGACCCATAATGGAAAATCAGATAAGAAAAAGCAATTAGAAAAATTGAAATGCAATTGAAAAAAAAGAAGAAACTATCACAAAGTCTTAATAATGACTTAAGTACACAGACTAAGACATAATAAAGAGATGCATACAAATAAGAAAAATAAATAAAGATAAAGTTACAGTTAAAATGACCACATCAAAATAAAATATAAATTGCCAAATTAAACTATGGGTTCTTCCCACGTGACGTCACACTCCCGGGGTGTAGGAATAAACATTCCAATGCCTACACGCGTTACTACAGTGTGATAATCATAATCTTCTGTTCTCTCTATTTTTAATTTCTTTAATTGTACAACTAACACTAGGTATAAACTTAGTGAAACACCGTTATATGTTACAAATTTTAATTCATTGACGATTTTGAATTATAGAGCGAAAATAAACGAAAGTAGACAGAATTGCAACAGTGATATTATGTTTATGAATGAATATACTAAAGATTTTAATATGTTTTTAGAGCATTTTGTGAGTAACGTAGAATTTGTTGATTTTGTGGGGGATAATAAGCATTAAAAAATTCAACTTAAGCATTTGAAATTAAGAAAACATTCAAAACAAAGATTAGTTTACTGTTGTTTTCAACAAACATTAAAGACAAGCTTAACAGATTTAAAAGTTTATACGATGCATCTATTCTTATAATCATTGATACAGCACAATATCACTATATATAATCATTAATATTAAACAATATAATTAAAAATTTGCCTACCTCTAGTTATTGGTAAAGAAAAAATGTGTTATAGTTGCTAGCAAATCCTGACAATTAAGGATAAGAAAACAGAAAAGTAAAACATGCAGAAAAAGCTTCGTTAAAATAAATTTATACAGAAGATTAATTATTTACAAGATTTACATTAAAACATAGCAACAATAATAGATATTAAAGTGTTTTTAAGAAAGGATAAAAGTAAACACAAATGTGAAAGATACAAGACGGTTATAGAATAATAAGAAATAAAAGATTAGTTATTATGAAATAGGAAAAAAATTTCTTTTCAAATATCTATTTACAAAATAAAGTGAAAAGTTTATGCAACAAGAATTTTTTTTAAGGGAACAATAAAGTAAAATTCAGTTTAAATTATGCGTCTGCAATGTAAACAATGGACGCAGTCGGTCGGGCATTACAATACCACGTGACCAAACAGACAAAGTTGGGAAGAACCCATTATTACTTTTAGAAATTGCTTATCCCTTTCTCGAAATTCCTGAAAAAATAAGTTTCAACATTCAAAAAAAAGTACAAAAATACAAAATGTTTCAAAAATTAGAAACTACATGACACGAATATAAGCAATATTCTGAGCCTAAATTTAAAGTAATCCATCGTTTCGATATTTTTTTTTGAAAGTTAAGAAAACCAGAAAAGTTTGAGTTCAATCCTTTACCCTAAAATGAAATAAAAACATTTTTTAAATAGACTTATTGGGGGTAATTATGACAATTTTGACTTTTTAAAAATATTAATTTCGTGACTTGTACGGAATTTTGACGTGTCAAGAAAGTGAGAAAATACAATTGACATTCCAAGTAAATTACTTAAGACTTGGAAAGAGGTGGTCATATTACCCTACCAAAATTCCTAAAAAGTGAAAGTTTGGTGTAATTATGACAACTTATGAGGGATTTTGATTAAATCAGCTGCTTCATATTCTAGAACTGCTGTTCTAATTGTTAAGTTATTACGGCAGCACAACTCCTTGACTAACTTTTAGGCAAATTTGTAGCTAGAAAACTATATTTGGTAAACCATATTTGCTTTCAGATTTTCAGTGACTTTTAGTACCATCACAATAACAACCTGTACATCAATTAAAAAACATTTATTTTGCAAATGCCATACATTATTCAGGGGTAATTGCGGCACAAAGTGAAAAACCCTGAAAATTTTAACATAATTTTTTGAATAACAATTATAAATTACGTTCTGATGCAAAATATATCACATCTTTAGAGTAACAAATTCATGAAGAAACTTACTTCTAACGAGAATCGCGATATTAGATTTTTTTTTTAAAATCGTGCGAATATCACTCACCAAATCTAATGTTTCAATCGTTCAAATGCGAATCACTAGATCGAGTGAATACAAATCTCAATGCGTAGTTTTTAAAGTGCGTGTAAAAATCAATGTTTGATATTACAAACGTGTGAATAGGAATTGCAGCCTTGGACTTTAAACTTGCGTGAGTATGAATAGCAATACTGGGTTTTATAAATGCATAACTACAAATCACGATATTGGATTTTTAAATCAAGTGAATATGAATCGCAACACATAGTTTTTACATCAGGTAAATACGAAAATCGATGCTTGATATTAAAATCGAGTGAATAAGATTAGAGATATTAGCTGCTGTACCAAATATTTAAAATAGCGAAAATCAAATCAAAACAATCAAATTGGCTAAAGTAGGACGTCATTCTTTAAGTAATCAGTGGAAGAATGTATGAAAACGTCTCATTAATGGGGTATAGCAAAATCTTCAAAATTTCATTGGGTTATAAGTTTTGATTCGCGGAACCAATGGTCTTGAGTTATGCGAAATTCTGTGATATTCACGCAAAACTCGCATGCAATGCATTTAGTTCTTGAACCTGAAAAAATGATACGAAAAACCCGGAATTCCGGGGTTCAATCACCCCTGATTATTACAAACAATAACACCTATGCCATTAGAGTGTGTGATCTCCAGTATTTATTTAATTGTACAATTAAAATTCAATAGTGCAGCGCACACAAAGTCATTAATTTTGGAATAAGGTGATAATTACCCGTTAGACCCAAGGAGTGTCTCGTATTACAAAAAGTTGGTCATTATTTGAAATATTAGTTTTCAACTTCTTTATCTGTCCTATTAATATTCATAATATTTTATTAACTGACAGACGAAACTAAGGGACTCAAATCATTATATTTGAATTATCAAGGCTAATAATTAGGACTGACTAAACTCCTTCATCAAGGAAAAGCAATGATATAATTTGATACTCGGAGTACCATAATTTCGCAGTGATGCCTTGTCCAAGGACCATCATTTGACCAAAAAGGAAATGTTTTTCAAGAGAAAGGCTGCATTATCCAACACCAAGCAAAATTTACTGCATGAACAATAGTGGGGTAAACAAATCTGTTGCAAATAACAAATAGAATGAATTATTAAGCATTTAAAGTCCATTAAATCAGAAATTATGCATTTCGATAATTGTAATCATAACTGTTCAAATAAGTGCAAAATTGAACTAAAATTGTGCCAATTCAAATGTAAAACAATTGCAAATGCATTATGTTAATAAAAACTAATTTGAAATACTCTAATTTTAAGTAATTAGTAAGCTATTAAAATATAATAAATTAACGAAAAGAATCTTTTAAGCACATAATTCCAGGAAATTTGAATCAATCCAGGTTGCATCAAGACACTTAATTGTAATTTAATTTGAAATATTTTTAAAAATCACATAATTAAACAGCTAAAGGCCTATACAATAATTTAAAATTCTACTACACATAACAATCCATTCCATTCCAATGTTCGAGACCAATGAAAATTTTGCAGACTTTGATAATGGAATAAAAGAACTCACTTGTGTAATAATGTCAGCAGATGCCACCATTGATTGATGATATGATGCTCAAGGTCTTTGGAAGTTATACCATCAGCTACTCTATCCATCAGCTTCAACATCAATTGCAATTCTAAGGAAAGTCATGAGGATTATTATATGGACACAAAATAGATGAACACTTGGCCAACAAAATGTACTGCACATGAGTATAAGCTATTTACCACACATTTCTCAACGTTTACAACTAATAGAATTACTTAATGCAGGTAATAATAAAGTTTTAAAAACCTTATAAAAAAGTAAAAATGCTGTAATTGAAATTAATTAATCATGGTTGAGCATTCAGCTAGAATCACCTCCTTCAAACAGGTAACAAGAAACTGGACGCAGCATTCATTTAACTGCAAATGAAAATAAACTAATCAAAGACACTTCTTAAATAGTGCATTCAATACTCTGTACAAACAACAACGAAAAATGATAGTGAAGAAATTCCATATCTTCTTTAATCAACAATAATTAAAGCGGGGTGGCATTCGTCAAATATTTTATGTAGCAGACAAAATTTAATTCTGCAATAAGTTCTGTGCAATCAAATTTCATTTTTTTTGCAATGATAAATACATATTAATCTGTAGGAAAATTCTCATTTATATTCAGGAGGAAAGGAAAAGATTCAGTAACAGTAAAATTTTTAGAATAGGGAAAAAAGAAGTTCATTTCTTATTTAAAGCAAATAACAGCTTCAAGTAAATAAATCAAAAGCAACTATTTTTGTATATTTTTCAAACTATATGTTTTAAAAATATAATACATAATTAAAAATCCGTTTACTCTGTATATTTTTTTCACAATTCATTCACTTTTTAAAGTGTTTCTCATAGTACATATTAAACTGGAAAACAACACAAAGTTTAGGGCAGGGACTGAAATTTCTTACAATTAACAAATCATACATATTAAGTTATTTAATATATGTGATTTGTTAATTGAATAGTATTCAATTATAATATATTACAAAGGTTTAGGCTCTATTAGATTCCATCAAATTAAATATGCACAAGTTGCTTTAGTTACAACTAATGACAATCAAGACAAGACAGAAAAGATATAACTATTCTTAAAATAAGTGTTGTTTTTTTTACTACGTTTTAAGGATCCACATTTAACAATAGTTTACAGTGTTTTTATTACGGCGCGATAAACATTATAAAATTGTTACTGTGACAAATTTGAGCAATCTCTAAACCAACTTTAAAATAAGGAAACATCCCGAATTTTTGGAAAAATTTCTGAATTCCACTATTTTTTATTCTTTTCAATTTTTATTCCTCCAGCCGTGGGAGAATCGAGGTGACATTGTGACAGAGAGGTTTTGCAGAAAGATTTTTCCTTTGTAAAATAAAAAAATTTCATTTTCTTTTCTGCAGAAATTTTTGAAAGATTACATATTTTGGCCAGAATTATATTAAAAAGATGCATCGCCCGCACATCAGAGTGGGAAAAAAAGGTTTGTGGTTTTTCTGTTTTAATTTGAGAATAAAAAATAAAAAATTTGGTTTTCTTTTCTGCAGAAATTTTTGTTATATTTTTTCATACAGCTATTACTACTGATTTCTTTTAAAATCCAATATTTTTAATACAATATTAGTTATTACAAAAACTGCATCTTGAAATGAAAACATGCATTTAGTAACCCCTATTTGAAGAGTCTGATTTCTCCGTTGATTTTTTTTTTTTTTTGGTAGTTACTGCTACAAATTTCATGATTTTTTTAATCTGATGATGAATTACAAAATGCAAAAAAGGAAATAATTAGTGTGTTATCTTCCCATAGAATGCGAGAATTTCACCTATAGTATTAGAATTAAAAAAAACATTCAATCAAAAAACTATTTATTTATTCAGAAGTTAATGCTTGTTATTTTAAATTAGTAACATGTACATTTGTTATTTTTAAGTATCTAGCAGAAAGATGTTAGTATTAGAGAGGCATGTCACAGAAAGTCAGAAAAAAAAACTGCCACAGGGATCTCGTTTCTCTCGCAATCAGTATCGTTCAGAACCAGTTCAAACGGAAAATCTTCCCTCCTAAACACAGGAACCCCTTTCAGAACACACGAGATCGAGATCCTAACACATTCAAGTGCATGAGTAATTATTATAGTGTGCTTTCACTTAAAATTTAAACAAACTAATCCTCATTAGTTCTGAGTTTAATTGGATAATTTTAATATTGAATTAGATAAATAAAATAGGTAAAAATACCTCATGAGAAATAAAAGACATGGAGTATTTTCATGTGATGATGGTATAATAATTAAAGAAATAAATTTTTTAAAGCCTATTTGTGTTCTTTTATAATTTTTAAATATCTCACAAAATCTAACTTTATAGAACAGCAGAGTAATGGAACATGTAAAGCAGTTTCTGGGTGGAAGGGCATACCTACCAACATTATCGAAATAAAATAACAACTAGCAAACTTTTACTAACAAAATTTTTTAGGCTAAGAGTAAATTGTTTTAACATATTATACATAAAAAAAATATAAATCAAAAAGAAAAATTCGAAATTGGAAATAATATAAGCCCTTACATTTAGCAAAAAATATGCAGAATATATATCTTAATCTAAAGAAGATTTTTCAAACCCTTTACGAATTTTCGCCCAAAAACTTGGATCAAATAAGCAGGCCTTAAAACCAGGAATGGCACAACTACAGAAACAAACTGTACACGTATGGGTTTATATCCTTTTTCACACTGAATTTGTATCAAAAACTTTTTTTAAGATACAGCAATACATAAACAGATTCATATACATCTCCAAACATATTCAGAGCTTAGCATTAAAATAAAACTTACACTTTCAGGCAAACTGCAGCCATTTTGGAGGCAGGTGCTTTTGTAAGCTTTTCACAAAATGTGTGAATAAGTGGTTCAGTCTCACTTTGCAGAACCAGGATAAGGAGGGTTTAAAGTACATTCTGCATCTGAAAAAAACATTCAGCATCAATAAAATGAATGACAATCAAATTGATTACTGACATAGGCTCAAACTATAAAGGCTAACAGGAAAGAATTTGATAAGTAGAAATACAAGGTTAGCAGAAAATAATTCATTTGGACCCATTGTTTTTCATCTGGATAATTTCTTCAAAAATATTTTTTTAATTTACCATAATTAAAGATATATTATGCTCATTAAATTGTCATTGTAAAGAAATTTTTAGATTAAATATCTTCTTACCAGTAATTGCGCATGTAAATACTATTTAAATGCCATGTGTGTATACTTCATAATTAAACGTAAAAATTTTAAAAATATCAAAATGAAAATAAATTATAAGAAGATAACTTCTGATTACACAATGGTTACTTCCAATAATTTGTTTGCATTTTTAAATTCAGAAGAAAAAATTTCAGCGATTTAAACTTGATAACTTACTCTAGGTTAGTCTGAACTCACTTTCTCATCACTTTAAATTAGTTATGGAGATGAAAGAGAACTTTGAATGAAAAGTTTCCTTAAGGGTATGGAATTCTCTTAAGTCATTTTTCAAAACAAAATATAAATGCAGGAAAAATGTATATACCCAAAACAATAAGTATAATGTTAGTGAAAAGAGAAAATCTGGCATTCCAAGCAAACTAAATTAATTTTTGAATTAAAATTTAAAATGTTTCAAATAAGGGATGTGTAAATTTTTATTCATTAATGTAATGGTTCCAATTTCAGCTTTTAAAAACTTTTTACTTACTTCAATTTTACATTATTTCTCATAACATGCAGCGGTTAATTGTTGAAACAATTTAATAGAATTAGTGAGTTCAAAGAAATTAATACCAATCACTTATTTTTACACTACAGTATTTTTTAATACTTATACCACGTTCATAATTTTTTTTAAAGCTTCGTATTGCTTTAAAAACAATTATATTATCCATAAAAAATTATTTTTTATGACAGATGGGACCAAAATTAATGTTAACGAACCATAAAACATTATAAAAAGAGGAAAATAATAATTTATACAAAGTAAAAATAATGAGATGCAATTGTAATGTTAATTATAAACGGAATCTTTTCCCTTCAATAGGATAAAATACTTTTAAGAATACATTTTAAATTCGAATTTAATTTGAGGTTATTTTAATAATTCTTTGAAGAAAACACTATCATATAATCATTTGTTATTTCAGAAAAATAAAACCATGTGTGGACCGTGGTTTCATTTTTTACTGTTAGTTATGTGTATATGTTTAGGCATTAACCATGAACTGGTAGATGGTTTTATGATTTTAATAATTGTAGAGCTCTTGGAATTTTGTCTGTTATTTTTTTTATCTATGTATCTATGTCTTCCTTATTAAATGTGTTTGTGAATGTCTGGCACTTGTTTTTCTTATATGTGGACCTGCAATGAAAAAATCAGATCTGCAATGAAAAAATCAGGTAGATATTTACTCATTGAGATATATTTGGAGCAGGCCACATGCAGCAATTATTCTTTAAAGAAAACTCCCAATCATACAATCATTTGTTCTTTCCAGAAAAATAAAACAGCAACTTTACCAGCTTCATGAAGTCATAATTCGCAACAGTCAATCACATCTTCTAAATCAGCTAGAAATCCTTCATCTGAATTCTCCGATCAAATATTGCCTCCAAGACTATTAAAATAGCTACGACGATCTTGACACTATAAAGAATAAAATTACAAATCTCAATAATAGGCAGAAAAAGAGATTTAAACTTTTTATTCAGTAATATGTTTCTACACTTAGAGTTGTTTCTTAAAAGTGATCTTTTTGGAATCAAGCGCTTTTTCATACTCACTTTAATAAATACTTAAAATAATAGAAGAATTTTATTTTAATAATAACCGAGACTGCTATTTTTCTTGTTTAGTACCTTATCCTATAGCTTATTACTGAAAATTATTAATTTCTGACAATATTTTTTTGTTGTTGTTGTTCCTAACTGAAAATTTTTTGGAATAACCTATGTACTATATAAAAGCAACTAATCATTAGTTTATGATTATAAAACTAATTGTTTACAAAAGAAAAAGCGGACAATTCACTGCTGACAAAAACTTACTAGCACCAAACAGGCACCAATATAAATATATCCCTAAGTAATTCTATACCAATATGTCGTCTTAAAAATAGATCTGTGGGGGAGGTGTTATCAAACAATACCAACCGTCATCTATCAAAAGGTACCTCATGATAGAATCAAGTTAGCATGCTTTATATATCAGTGAATTGATGTTTTAATTTTCGTAGTGGTAGTTGCGCCACAGATCCATCACAATATTTACTGTTTTAAAATCCAGTTTTTTTTTTAAATTTATAATTTCAATACTTTATGCACTTAAATTTAATGAATTAACGCAAAGTTTAGTAAAAATCGATAGCTTTATAAAATTTGTTGACAGACCTCTCAAAAGATATGACTGTCATTTGACTTGTAACTATATCATTTACTGTAAAAAAATAAGTTAGGTTCGTTACAATTGTTACAAACGACTCGCAATTCTTCAACTTTAATATAAAATCAATTTAATGATATAATTTGATTTCATATTAAAGTCGAATGAATTAATAAAAATCACTCGGATACCATAATTAAAAGAAATATGAGAGAAACAGTTCCATACCCAAATGCTGATTACAGAATACAAAAAAAAATTAAACTCAACCTGCTCTTTATCAGTTGCATTATTAAAAGTAGGACCACTCATCCTTATTCGGAATTATATTTATTAGAAAAGTTAATGTCCTATATTTATTTCAGAAAGACTTAATAATAACTAGAATCTTGAATCAGAAAGAGATCAAATTTTTTGTTTTGCTAGGTTGCTTGCTGCTGCATACGTCTGTGAGATTTAAAACAAGCTTTTAACTTTCAAAGCTTTGTGGAGACGTAGTAGCTACAGGTGGCGTAGGTATGTAGGTACTTTATTTACATCGCACTAGAGCTGCACGATGTGCAACGGTCTGGGAAACATCCCTGAGGATGATACGAAGACATGCCATCTCAATTCTAATCCTTTGCTGAGGGGATGGCTAACCTGCTTTGGTAGACAGATGACCTGCGCGCGAAGTCGAATACTTTACCGCAGTACAGTTTTACGAGGACCGATGCCGCTCACTCCTCTGCTGAGGGGATGGCTAACCTGCTTAGGTAGACAGATGACCTGCGCGCGAAGTCGAATACTTTACCGCAGAACAGTTTTACGAGGACCGATGCCGCTCACCCTCAGTCCCTACTCAGACTAATCAAAGTGGTGATCTACCCGCTTACAGACCGCAGACTGTTTTGCCTGACTTCGGTGTTCTGCTGGGAACCGTGTCTTTCGCCAATAGCGTGTGGAGAGTCACGCCATCCAATATTTCCTTATGAAGCGTTCCTTCAATTTAATTGTTGTTGTTGTTGTTAATTTACGTCGCACTAGAGCTGCACAATGGGCTATTGGCGACGGTCTCGGAAACATCCCGGAGGATGATCCGAAGACATGCCATCACAATTTTGATCCTCAGCGGAGGGGATGGCACCCCCGCTTCGGTAGCCCGACGACCTGCGCGCGAAGTCGAGCACTTTACGGTAGCACAGTTTAACGAGGACCCATACCGCACACCCTCGGTCCCTACGCAGACTGATCCAAGTGGTCACCCACCCGCACACTGACCATAGCCAGTGATGCTTGCCTTCGGTGATCCGCTGGGAACCGTGTCTTAACGATCAGTCCACTGCGGGACCCTTCAATTTAAATTTCAACGAAACAAACAGCAAATGGATTTTGAAAACTCCACTAGCAAGCTATAATACAATTACGAAATTGAAAATAACATTACAGTGTACTTCTTTTTCTTTGTTTGCGTGACAGCTCCTTGCAGGCCTTGTCTGCCGCAACAGCTGACAAAAGCCAACGACTCATATCCCTGACAAACTCCCTTCCAAATTTTAATCTTTAGGGTTTTCAGGTCACTTTCGATGTCGTAGAGGATATTGTGCACTAATAAAGCAAAATAAGGGATAACATTCAAAACATGGCAAACCCTACCCTTTATTTAGGTTGCGATATTATTGTTCTTAAACTTGTTTAAAGCTCACGACCTGTTAGAATTTATAAATTACAGAAAACTCTTTTGAATGGTAAAATTATTAAGAGTACATTTAAACACAAATCACAACAATAAAACTTCTTAGAATATTAAGCTTGTTCACACATCACCTCGTAAGCATAACATCAGAGGAGGAACTTATCGAAAATGATACTATATCTACGACTATGTCCCNAATACCGCACACCCTCGGTCCCTACGCAGACTGATCCAAGTGGTCACCCACCCGCACACTGACCATAGCCAGTGATGCTTGCCTTCGGTGATCCGCTGGGAACCGTGTCTTAACGATCAGTCCTCTGCGGAACCCTTCAATTTAAATTTCAACGAAACAAACAGCAAATGAATTTGGAAAACTCCAGTAGCAAGCTATAATACAATTACGAAATTGAAAATAACATTACAGTGTCATTGTACACTTCTTTTTCTTTGTTTGCGTGACAGCCCCTTGCAGGCCTTGTCTGCCGCAACAGCTGACAACAGCCAACGACTCATATCCCTGACAACCTCCCTTCCAAATTTTAATCTTTAGGGTTTTCAGGTCATTTTCGATGTCGTATAGGATATTGTGCACTAATGAAGCAAAATAAGGGATAACATTCAGAACGTGGCAAACCCTACCCTTTATTTAGGTTGCGATATTATTGTTCTTAAACTTGTTTAAAGCTCACGACCTGTTAGAATTTATAAATTACAGAAAACTCTTTTGAATGGTAAAATTATTAAGAGTACATTTAAACACAAATCGCAACAATAAAACTTCTTAGAATATTAAGTGTTCATACATCACCTCGTAAGCATAGCATCAGAGGAGGAAACTTATCGAAAATGATACTATATCTACGACTACATCTACATAGTTTAAATTTGATAGTTCTTTTTCAATCGGACATATTTTTCATCCTTTTATTTCGAAAATAATTATACAAAATAATCTGTTGAAAATTTCAAAAATAATATTTATAATAGACTGATTAAAAAATAGGCCTAGTTCTGAGCCAAATTTATTTCAATTTACAGCTAAATTCATTTAATATCGCATTTATGTAGTTAATTCTTAATTTTCAGTTTAGATTTTTACTTCTGATAGATACTTTCATAGTTCATAATATATATTTTAATTCAGAACAGTTTTTAATTATTTATACATTATATTTTGAATAATTATTTTATTTCATTTAAATTTAAATGTTTTAATTACATGATAAAGCATTTTTATAGCATTGATGAAAATACTTTTACTTGACAAAACAATTATACCACATAGTATTGTGATATTGATTTAAAACACAAGAAAAGTTTATTTTTATTACTGCGATGGAAGGGAAAAATAAATTTTTAATTTCATAAGTTTAGAGCTACCACTAATTTTTAGTTGAACAGCCGACCCAATTTTTTTGGGTTTTCGACTACTAATGTTCAACTTCGTATCCTTGTAATTTTGAACCAATCCAGAAGACTAGGAAACTTCTGGATCAGTACCCCCGGAGGTATGATTTGTTAAAGGAACATAGAAGACTCTATGACCCGACAGATTCAACGTACAGCAGTCACCATTTACTAGTCT
>NW_027261955.1:0-2784 GCF_043381705.1 Parasteatoda tepidariorum | reverse complement strand
AAAATAATATATATCTAAACTGTAATAGTACAATTCATAGCTGGGTTTCTCTTTTTGTTAAAAAAAAGTATTTTTTCTATTAAAAAATAAATAAAATATAACCTTGGTGCTAATTATGTAAAAAGCTTATGAAAGTCACAAGAACAAAACTACAATTGTGGTAAAAACTACTTTGTTTTTATTATTAAAAGTGATGGATTCATGAATAAACAGATGGGAAAATGCAATAAAACTATATACAAGAACACACATCGTACAAGAATCTGTATTACTATAATGCCAGCCATGGGTGGAACTCCAGGGCCTCTTTACTTCGGTCACCATAATCATAAGTGAGCTCTTCACCGGCTTCAATGTCCTTGCCAGCAAAGAGAGCCAAATGAGGACAGTCTTGCAAGAAAATGGGCTGAGTCTTTAGATTCCCTTTTTTACTGTGATTCACCAGTCGGCCCAATCTACCAGATTCTTTAGTGGCATCAATACTGTAAAATAAGAAATTTATTACAACATAACCTGAATATTTCACTGATTTCGCAACTGTATTACAATACGTGCATAACTATTATCTTAAATAAAACTATTATAAAAAGTAGCATTTATTTTGATAGTGAGTATTTAATATTAATTTTTAAAAGGAATAATTTAACTTTAAATGGTTAAACATAAGAGAAATATCTGTGAAAGATGAATTTTAAAAAAATCAAATGATTAATTTTCACATCTTATAGTGGCAACCAACATTGACTGCAATCTAAATAATTAGCTGTAACCATTGACTTTTAGCTTCAGCAAGTGAATAAATTTCGATAAGAATTTATACAAATTTAGCAAAATGAGAAACTTTTAAGAAGAAATAAAAACAGATGAGAGCTTACCAATAACGTTTGTTTCTGTACTTGAAGTAATACATGTAGCAACCAGTGTTTTCCTTCATAGCATAAAGCCTCTCTCTTTTACATGCTTCGGTATAGTCAATGAGTTCACCATGATACTCCAGAACAAAATCCCCTCTTTTAAGTGGCTTAGTGGTTACAACTCCTCGACCTTTTTCAGGAAATTCTCGAATCTCAAATCCATCTTCCTTTGCACATAAAATGGCATTCTCCACATTTTTGTGTTTCTCTTTCTAAAACAGAAATAATTTTTCATAGTTTAAGAAAAAGAGAGTAAAAATTCAAATCAAATATAGTTTCTGAATGGTTCGCTAACTAGAATACTAATATTTAATTCATAAATTATTCATATAAATTATTGTTTAAGTAATGCATATTTTAAAATTCTACATTAAGTATTGCAAACATGTTTAGCAAACTTTCACTCTTAAAATATATATTTGAATTTAAAGATGAGTCATAACTAAGAACAATACTCTTCTTGATCTATTGCATGTTAATTGACAATCACAAAGGAAAAAATAGTAAAAAAAAACTTGGATAAAAATCTTCCCTTTACTTAGGATATACTCATTGAACATTTTTCAAAAAAAGAAAAGAAATTTTATTACGCCAGATATTGAAAACAAAATATACAAAATCAAAAAACAGCTTATGATAAAAATTTAACCAGTTGAAAAAATATTTTTTAAGAAAATATATACAGGGTGGCCACTGAAATCAGATTTCAAATTTCCCTGATTTTTCCAGGTTTTCCAGATAAAAATCTTAAAATTTCCAGGTTTTCATTTCTTTTTTCTTATAAAGTGTAGGATGTGCACAAGAAAAGTGTCTATATTATAAAATATTTTATTCAAAATGTTATTTTTTTAACATATCATCTTGAAAAAAAAAATTATTTTGACAATTTGGCAAGATTTATTATTTATTTTTTAATGCTTTGGTACAAAATTTTGAATNTTTAAAAAAAATGGGATAATGGACGAAATAATTTAAATTAAGAAAATTAGCAAATAATTTAAATTAGTAAAATTAAAAAAATTATCAGAGAAAAAAATTTCTAGTTTTTCTTTAAAATTCCCTGATTTTTCCAGGTTTTTATCTAAATTTCCCTGATATTTCCAGGTTTTTTCCAGTATAAAAAAATTTCCTGATAATTCCAGGTTTTCCAGGTGGGTAGCCACCTTGATATATACCAGTAATAAAAATAAAACTTCAAAAAACATAACCCTGTGTACAATTATTAACAATGAATGTAAATCACTTGAAAACAATGAACTAAAAATAATACATTAGACATGTGTACAAGGTCAGAAAAAAAACTCTTTTTTTTTCAAAAAAAAATTTATTTACTTTTTTTTTATAGTTTAAAACTAAAGGTAAAATATTTGATGTCAAGTGTTAGAAAGAAATTCATAAAATCTTAAACTATTAATATTTTCAATAACAATAAAATAAATATCCACTTACATTAAATATGTTGAAAAAGGATATAAGTAAGGTTAAGAGTTATGCCTACATAATTATTATATTCTACAATATTGTTCACTCTATCGAGTCCGAGCACCTCTCATGGTTTGAAAGAGAAACAATATTCACACAAAGAGAGACAATAATTACTGCTTAAAAAAGATCATCCACTGGACACTAGAAACCAGGTCCAGAGGCCACCGAAGGAAAAAGATGTAAGGATGACTTGGAAATAATTAAGATCTATAGGTGGGGAAGTCAAAATAGAAGGCTGTATGGATATAGAATTGAATAGAACAAGCTAGGGCTCACAAAGGGCTGTAGAGCTAAAGCAGATGGTGTCTAAATTGGAATGGCTGACATTTGCTATTTTTACAAGCATTATTAATTAACATAAAAAGATGTTGAATCAAAAATCCAA
>NW_027261954.1:0-17728 GCF_043381705.1 Parasteatoda tepidariorum | reverse complement strand
AAGTGCCGCCAATCTACACTTAAAATTTTAAATAAAACACTTTGTTTAAAATCAAAGAAGTCAATCGGATTTCGGTTGAAAATGAGCCGATATAGAGTTCAGCATAGATTCAAAACAATCATATCGCCATATGAACTTGAATGAATAAGATTCCAAATGAAATAACATTTCCAAAACGTACGTTTACAAAGATGAAGTTTCATGTTGTGGGAATTGGTACATTTTCGTTTTTTCGATAAAATATTTCCCTCCTGAAAAAATAAAATTGCATCTTGTTTTGTTTTTGGCAAATCCCAAAGACAAATTTTCGTAGCGTTAAAAATGGCGACAAGAAAGAATTGTTTTTTTGTTTTTGTTTGGTCAGCATTCTTTATTTTACGTTTCTTAGTTGCTAAATAATGATTTTTATTGAAACTTGAAATTTTTTGATAAAAATTGTTGTCAAGAAACTTTTTTTACAAAATTAAATTTCATAAAATTATTCTTCTAAAATTATTATTCTATCTATTAAAATTATTATTCTATCTTCTAAAATTATTATTCTATCTAAAATTATTATTCTATCTTTTTGTTCATTTTAATTTTTGAAGTAATATGAATCTTAAAACTATAGAATGTAAAGTTTAAATGGGCCTTTCATGTTATATCATTAAATTTAGTAAAACTATTTCTTGGGCATTAGGTTTTAACTCTTAGAAGAATATACATATTTTTTCTGTTAATGTACAAATATTTTTCCGATGTGTTTTGGATATACCTTCCCTAATAAAAAGAGATACCATTTTGTTTTCGTTTGCATAAGAAAGAATATTTTTATATTTTTCCTTTTTAAATTTAATTAGCCACAATAAAGAAGGAACGTTGCAATGCTACGTGCTTCATTAAAGACGTATCTAGAGTCTTAGTCTTAGTCGTGTGGGTTGGTCGGGGTCCCTGAGGCCATGATGGTCCTTTACCCCTTCATCATAAAGTAAGTATCGTTGAGGTGAAACCTTGTGGTGATAATCATCGCTAAGGCAGGGAGGTGGTGACGACGACTGGCTAGCCGGAACTCATCGTTGGTCATCCCGCTGCAAGGCGACCGAGCCCCCGGCTCGGAGAACTCGCAAGGCACGTCCGTCTTCTAAGGCGTCTTCAGCTGGAATGGTGACGTATCTAGAGTAACTGAATCACTGTTCATATAGAAATCGCAGGTATCCGTCTCATACAACAACGCCCCCTATAGTTCGTTGCGATCGTGAATAGCTGAATTCTAGTTGAAATTAATCATTTTCTCAAAATTAAAAAAATACCTACTAAGAAAACGATTAAAATTTATCAATAATCAATATAAATTATATTATGTTAAGTAATTCGGATAGTTCTTTATTGTTGTTTTCCGAATTATATAGATTCAGAAATATATACTATTCTAAAACTATGACAGTTCTGCATATTCTGAAATTACATTTGTTCATTGGAATGAAATAAGCAATGTTGACTTCACTTTAGTTTGTAATGAACTAAAGACAAAAAAATTTATTTTACCGTAATACACGCATCTGCAACAGTATGGAAATTATCGGTTGCAAGTTTGTTGATAATAGAAAGGTAAAAATTATTGAGAAATTTCTTCAAATGTTGGGCTCGTTCTGAAAGATTTGCCAATGTACTGGGTCTTTTTTTCAAGTTCTTCTACCTTTTTCTAGGAGAAATTTTACTTCTTATTTGCTACTAAGAAAATGGCATCACACTTAGCTAACGATTATGATAGAACTAAATGCCTGATATTTTCAGGCTCCCGCTAGAAAGCGTACTGAACGTTGCGATCGCGAATTTTATGTTTTTTATTTCAAGTTGAACCTTTTTATTTAAATAACTTATTATTGTCTAAAAATTTTAATTCTTTAAAGAAAAACTAAAAACTTCAATAATTGATTTAACTTCTTAAGATATTACATTAGAACATATTTAAAACGGTTTTAACTTAGTCTTGTGCGAGGTCAGCATGGTATGCAGGGAAAACAATAGAAGATTGCATTGCAAATTTTGGGGTTGGAGAGCGTCATCAAAGCCCACTAGTATATTCGTCGAAAAGACGTATTGTAAGATTCAAAAAAATTAGGTTAGCTTAAGCAATAACATAAACCAAGATATAGATTAAAAAAAGCAGGTGATTTTTGGAGTTGAAAAAAATTCAAGCCGAGTTTGTGTGAGCATGTGTAATGAAACCCTTACGGAAAAATATAGTATTTAGTTTTTGCTGAGAGATGTGGACTATTGGTTATGGAATAAGAAAATGAAGAAGTTCGAACTATATCATCACCTAAATAATTTCCTGCAGTTAAACTAGTTCTGATGCCACAGTATGAAAATTACCTGAACGGATGGAATTTTTAAGGTTTGGTTTACTTAGAAATGATAAAAAGCTTCCTGATATTTAAATAAATGTCAATTTTTATATTAACTGTATCTTCAACTTAATGCTTGGTACAGTATGTTATTTAAATAAAGTATGTTTTTTTATGTTGTCACGTAACTTATATCACCTGAAATAACAATCACATTAGGTCATTAAGACTGACTACCTATATTATATAAAACGCTAATACGTATCAATAAAATCGATGATATATCTTTTCTCGCGTTGGCAACAGTTTTCATTTTTAATTGATAGGCTTCGGCGCGCAAGAGCACGTAGTGAGCATCATATGGCTAATCTATATTATATAAAACGCTAATACGTTTTAATTGATAGGCTTCGGTGCCCAAGAGCACGTAGTGAGCATCATATGTCTAATCGGGTGAATTCTCACCGAATTATAAAAAAAATCTTATCGTCATCGTAAATTATCTTCATCGAAGCCGATGCTTTACATGCGGTGCGGCGTTCACTGCTATTTCATATTGTTTTACAACACATGGTTTTAGCCCTCTGGTGGGAAAGACTTTAAAACAAAACTTACAACAGTTACTTTTCTCAACAACTGAAATTTAGAATAGTGTGATTACAAAAAATATGTGAACTGTTTGCGATTTCAAATTAATATTGAAATGCACAGGTTTAGAATTTTCTACAGTGAAAAGTTTTCGGGACTTCAGTGTTCAAAAAAGTATATAAAAGCTAGACGTTAAAAACATATCCAATGAGCGAGCAAAGCAACCCAATGAGAGAGCTCTCCAACTCCCGGAAGTGCGATAGCAGTTCCGGGGGTTGGAGAGCACCAGCGAGCAGGGGGCGAAGCCTCCTAGTACTAATATAAAGTGTTTCATATTTTTCATTTTTTTTATTTTGCGCAATGTACAAATCATTTTTCATTGTAACAGTAAAATTATTGTAATGTGACCATTTTATATTCCTTTATCGTATTCTTTTAGGAATATAAAGATCAATTTTTCGTAAAAGGAAACTATAACGTAATTTTAGTCGATTGGACTTGGGGAAATTTTCCAGATCCGGTTGGTGGAGTTACAAATTCTTACGTTGTTGGAGAGCAGATGGGTTTTGTAATCAAGAATATTATGGTAAGTTGACATTGATGTTGTGACTCTAGATGCATTTGTAAGTTAAGGTTGTTTATTCTAGTTGCAACTGTAAGTCGATGTAGTTATTCAAATTTTTTGATTAATCAGTATAATAGTATATGTGTGATAAAGTAATTATTCTAGAAATAGCAATCCGAATCTCAGAAGAATCTCCGAAGAATGTAATGAAATATTGTTTGAGGTTAAATCATAAAAAGGATTTGTTCTAAAATATTATTAATTATCCAGTATTTCATTTAGTCGTTACATGACGCCAAAATATTTTAATTACTTTATTTAAGTTAAAATAGTTAAATTAAAAGGTGTGTAATATATTAACCATTTGTAAATGTATGATAGCCAGAGCGATTTACTTAACTCTTGTCGAACGGCGATATACAGCAAGTAGTCAGTTGAGTTTAGGATTATGCATGATTATCTGTAAAATATGCGCCCTCGGTGATTTTCAAATTTAGTATTGCGCCCTTAAGGACAAACAGGTTGCCGACCCCTGTTCTATAGTGTTTAAACGAGAACTTGCAAGAAATTGTTACTAACAATGAAACATTTGTTTCTTAACGTTTAACTTATAATTTATCACAAATCGTAGCAATTATGTTTTAGATGTGTTAAAAATCACGCGGCATATACCCTAAAAATCAATAATGAAACATTTAATTGCAAAAAACTAGTTTTTAACTGTTTTAACTAACAATGAAACTGAAACATTAAATTGACTCTATTTAGATGAAAAATTAAGAATTGTATTCAAAAGTGTTTATACTTTCAAATACAACTTATATTTGTATTATGAAATATCACATATTTAATTTATTAATTTGTTACAATTATTTTATATTCTGAAACGTTATTTATTATTTTTCTAGTTGCAAAATAATTACGAAGATGGTTCGAAATTTTACCTTATTGGTCACAGTGCTGGTTCGTATGTGGTAACTACGGCTTGCAAATTTATAAGGGAGTGGAAATCAAGTCATAAAATCAGAAGAATGACACGTACGTATTGAAAGTTGCATCATGATTTCTCTGTATTATCCATATAGGTTATATGATTATTCATAATTTAAAGAACTTACTTATTACAGAGTAAAAATTAAAAACTAAAAGCAAACTTTCAAAAAATTTTGATTTTAATTCCCATTTTAGTTTTTTGATTTCAACTTTATTTTTTATGCTTTTTATTAATTTTATTTTAGGTTGCATTTTATAATAACTTAATTATTGCATATGAATAATTAAAAGGAAAAATAAATGAAAAAACATAAAACTATGTTTTTCTTAACTGAATTTCCATTTTTAGTTCCCAAACACATGTACGCATGTAACAAATGTATGTATGTTAATTTCCTTTTGAATATGAATATTTATGAGAATTGTATGTTATCTAATTTATTATTTTTAACTCACAAGTCAAACAGTAATCTTCAAGTTTTATTTTATGTATTACGGTTTTATAACCTAAAATGGTACGCGGAAAATATCAGGACTTAAAACAAGAACTGTATTACTTTTAACTCACAAGTCAAGCAGTAATCCTCAAGTTTTATTTTATGAATTACGGTTTTATAACCTGAAGTAGCACGCTGAAATATCAGGACATAAAACAAGAACTGTATTATTTTTAACTCGCAAAACTTTGAACGGGAACTTGGTTATTTTTTAACAGAAATCACAAAGTTTCTTTTGATTACATTATAGTTTTAGAACCTGGAGTAGTTAACATAAAAGAAAGGGAATTCCCGCAAACTACAGCTTATCAAGAAGCCCACTTTGTTGATGTCATGCATTCCAATGGTGGAACTTGTTTCCGTAAGTAATAGTTATTCATGTAAAAAATAAATAAATAAATAAGCAAAAATTATGAAAGTAAGGATGTGCTCAGAAGAAAATTTCTCTTTTTTTATTTTTTTTTTTCAACTTTCTTTGAAAAAGCTTTCTTAATTAGACTGCGGTTTTAAAAATTCATAATACTAAATTTATGAGACAGGGCATAATCATTCCTCCCAGAATTCTTGTTTTTATATCAAAAATTTCCTGACAGGTGGCTCTTTAAGCTTCATCTACCATTTTCCGTTGCTTTTTGATGTATAAACAGTCCGTTGCCTGATTACGACATTGTGACTGATGGTGAATATTTAGAAACCACTGTCATGTGATATTCATTCACTGAAATATTTCGAAAATGTATTATTAATTTACAGTTGTTTTTCTATGATATTCAAGTTTAGTACTTGTAGCGCCACCTGTTGAAACATTTTTGAACTAAAAACAGGTCCATATCATCTTGTAATCTATCACAAGTTCATATAGATAAGATTAAGAACTATTTTCTGTTTTAAAAAAAATTATAATCCATCAGTTTAATTTAAAACACTTTATATGAAAAATAAATTGAAGAATAAATCGAATATATCCATTCCTGTTAAATATAATTTGAAAAACGGAGTGGATAAGGGTCATTCTCACAAAAAGGTGGTTTTTTTAAGTTCCTTAGTAATAAATATTAGGAAATACAGCAGATTTCTTAATATTTTTCTTCATCATTTTTCGTAAAGTTCTAACTAACAAATCATATGCATTTCTGCTAAATGTATTTAATATTTCATTCTTATTTTTTAATAAACATGACTTCAAAATCCCCGCCATGGACGTCCTTATGTCTGAGACACAAAATAATTTTTAATAGCTGTTAAACAATTTAAATGTTATTTTAATGATTTTTGTAGTTTTAACTAGTTAAATGTTTATAGTAACGTTTTATTTAATATTTTTTTTAAAAAAATTATCATTATAAAGTAAATTACTAGTAAACTTTGTCCATCAAAAATGAAATCTCCCTCCATGGACAATTAATATAGTTCGGTAAATATGCAATAAAGGGCAGCATATGCGAAATCCCTAAAAGACAGCTGCTGGGAAAGATAACCATTCTATTTTCTAATGTTAACTATCAGTTGCTTTTGCTCTCTTTGATGTCAGTGTTGGATTGTTGTGTTCAAATGGGGTTTGGCAAAGTTCTCACCGTATACTCCGTGGACATCATAAAGAAGGTAAGAGAAAATTATTTTATTTTTGATCGATGAACTTTTGATTGCAAAAATAGTATATTTAATAAAAATAATTGCACCATTTTTGTAACTTTAAAATCAAAACTCAGTAAAATTCAAGAACTAGTTTTTGTCTCCTCCGTGGACATAACAAGTCCATGGAGAAGACACAGTCAATGGAAGAGACAATGTGTTAGATAACCATAATACAATTTTAATAATTGAAAACCTATTTTCTTTTAATTGATATTTTTTAAAATGGAACAAATGTGTTAATTTGTTTGTATTTTTAAAGAAAATCAATTAAGTTTAACTTTTTCTTATCGGAGAAGTAAATATTGGCAATTTTTCTAAATAATTTCTGTGATGTTTAGCATTTATTTTCTCTTCAAATAATAAGAAAAAAATGGCAAAACCAAAACGTAAAAAAAGAAAGCAATCAAATGCTCAAATGCAAAAGAGAAGGGAACAGAAAAAACTTAGTATGAGACAAGTTAGACAGAAATTAAAGGAAAACCCTATATTGTTTGAAGAAAATAAAAAAATTAAACAAAAGAGCAAGAAACTTCAAAATCTGTATTGGAAAAAGATTTGACAGAAAAATCGTGATTAAATATACTTAAATTTCTAGAAATTGATAGAGCAAGCCGTTTGTACCCAGGGAAAAAAGAAACAATAACAAGAAGAAAAAGAGAAAAAACAGAAACGTTATTTGAATGACAGTATGTTTAACTTGCATAAAATGTTCATAAAAGAGTACCCTCAGCACTCAACTTTCATGTGGAGTCTGAATTTTTATTTCAATAGTCTGTACATTTTAATTTATTAATATTCAGTAAGAGTTACTTAAAAAAGTGTACACCTAGGTTAAAAATGGATGTTTCCTTTCATAGCAGCATGATTAATCGGAAGTAGCTCCATCTCTAAGAATGAAATATTTTATTATTTACTTATTAATGTTAAACTCAAATCAGTTATACCCAATAGTTAATGAATTAATCTTCATTGACATTTTATATTTCATGAAATAAAATGTCTCCTCCGTTGACTTTTACATCTCCTCCTTGGACGAGGCAGAATTTAAAATATTTTAAATCTGGTAAAAATAAAATAGAAAACTTGGCCATTATTATAAGGACATATAACGAAAATAAATAAAGGCATTTATGTCATTTTTATCACTTTTTTAATTACTTTAATTTAAGAAAAATCTTTAGTCTATTTATACCTTTTTAGTGAGAATGACCCATAAATGATTTACGTATCATTTTAGGGAATTTGAGTTAAAATAATATTAAGTTTGATATTTTGACAATAAGAAATTATTTATTATATACAAGTTTCCTATTAGCGAAATATCTAAAAGCCACTTTGACAGTTTTGTAACATTGATCAAGGTTCGTGACACAAGGGAAATGGAAGTTAAGAATTGAAAAAATTCAATTGGCTTAAAAACCGGAGAATAGAGTTATCTCCAATTTTCTCTTCTTATGTGAATAAACAAATATAGCGTCAAATGATGTATTTTAATAATGAACATTTATGTGAATAAAGTAAAGCAAGGGGAATAATTCACAAGTAAGGATGCAAAATGAACATACTGCAGCTTTGCTTCTGTAGTATGTCAACCAGAACCTTCATTAGTGTATGAAATCAAAACCATAGTTCAAAATATCGCCCTTATCCAGACGTTAAAAAAAATACTGCCTATTGAAAAATTGCTAAGGGTCCCCTTCAAACAGAGGAGGGATTTTATTTTCTTCTTTTTCAACCACAGTGAAAATATTTTAATAATTACTGAAAAATTATTTTATTATGTTTCTATCGATATTTGAGTTTCATGAAGAAGAAAGTTACAATAACTTCCCTCGGTTAAGTATCAATCAAAACAAAGATTTTTTTCACTTTTCTAGACTCGTAATTCTCATAATATTTGTATAGAATATATTGGCATAAACACTAAGAAAAAGAACAAAGTTAAAACTACCTGAATATGGCAAAGTTTACCGTTTTTCTTGCTCTATGGGAACACCAAAAATCTCAGAAATTTTCCCAGAAGCGCATGATAATGATATTGGTACACAATGGTAATGATTCTTCGGATTTTTTAGTTATAATTTTGGTAAGATGAACAACAAAATAGGATTTAATAATGTGTGATAAAATTTAGTAAACGTGGTAAATTTAGTAAATCGTGAAAATGTTCATGGACCTTAGAATAATGATAGTAAGGAAATCAACTAAAGAAAGTTCACGGCGATAACAATCAATTGGTGAACTAGCTATTCAATTTTTTACTTTGTAGAGTGCATATTAGGGTGGTTTTAGTGGATGGCGAAGCCCTCAACTAGCTAAATAATTTTTCGGATATAAATTTGCCTAAATGGATACTTTTAGAAGTATCTGTCTCTTCTGCGTAAGCATCTAGACAAAAGTTAAGCTAATTGCTGTGTTAGATCCAAGTGAAGACCTAAAAAATGAAGCAATATATTGTAAGTATCCCTCTGGGAAACATCTTCGAATCATCCAGGGAGGATGATTTGAAAATACGGTGTCACAATTTTGATAATCTTCGTAGGGGATGGCTTCCCCCCTTTGGGACCCCATTTGCATTTTGGTAACAACGCACAAAGTCTAGCCCCTTATCTCAGAATATTTTAATAAGATTCGATTACTATAGACCCTTGGTCCATTCACAGGCTTACCAAAGAGGTTGCTCACCCGCTTTCTGACTTCTTCCAGTGATGTTTAACTTTGGTTTTCTACTAACAGTAGGATGTTCAGAATAATAGTTTTATACCAGTTGGCACCTCTAGAGTGTGCCGTCCAGGATATTTGAACGTTCGTTTCTTATGACCACCATAGTGTATATTCTACGAAAATTTGTAAATAAAAACTGCAAATAAAACATGGATTTAAAATGTTAACATTGCAGCACAAATTGTGGGACAGATAAAGCCAATTGGTCATGCTGACTTCTATCCCAATGGCGGAGTCTTAGAATTGTCTTGTTATTACGAAATTGTGGAAGCTATTTTAAAAGGGGATTCTTTGTATGGTAAGTACAATTGAAAAGCAGGCTATATGTTGATCTCTGTTGTATTGTAAATTAAGATTCATCTGCATTATATAAATGAAAAAAAGTGCATTTCTGTATGGATTCGACTTAGAAGAAGCATCAATCAGGGAAAATAAAATTTCTCTATTCGTAATGCTCCGTAATAAATGCCTTTAATAGTATGCTATGTTTTAGGCACTCTTGTTTAAAATTACGTCAAAAGTTTCCGTTACACGTCAGATAGTGTAGAGTAATATTTATAACACAAAAGATATTTAAATTTTTCAAATTACTTCTGAAAAAGAGCAACAACTGTATGGAGTAATTTACTTTACTTTACATAGGGAGGTGTGGCTGAAAAGATTAAAATCAGTTTGATATCCGAGGAAAACCCTCATTTACACAACCGTTTACGTGCCGTTTTCATCACTTGCACATGTACCACGGTGTGATACTGGCTTCGATTGCTGGGGCGAATTCAAACCTCCTTCAACTCAGGATAGATGCTGTTGTATTTCTTTCGTTTCGTTAAAAATTTCGAATATATATTTTAGAAATTCGTTCAAAACTGACTGAACAGAAAAATCAGAATTTATTACACGTAAATTCAGGAAGAAAAATGAATATCAGCAGAGAATTCTCCACATACTTGCAATTGTTTTAGTTTCCTCTTGGAAAGTATCACTAATCTCATTTTGCTCTAGATCTATTTAGAAAGTGTATATAACGATATTAAAATTATTTTAGAAAGTGTGAAAATTTGAACTGACAAGGTGAGAGGATTTCTCTTTTCAATGGTCAAACTTTTTAAGTATCTTTTGAAAGACATGTCGTGAAAAAATTTTTCTTTTTTTACGTTTGTTGTGGATTATTTACTAGTATTCTTATATTAAGTTATGTCAATTGCCCATAGTTTCTAAAATTATTCGTTGTATACATCCTCCTACAATCTCACCATAGCGATATTTTATTAATTAATTTTCCTTGTACGATTCCAATTAGGCATCCGATTATCTTTCATAAATACTTTTTCCATGGGTTATTAAGATTATACGGAAGCTGTACTATTGGGCTATTGGGGGTGGGGACAGAGTAATCTGTAATGATAATTCGGAGACAAAGCTGGCATATATACACATTGCAGTACAGCAGATGATGGTACAAACAACCTAGCTTCCTCACCACACTCTCTGAAACATTATGTTCCGATAACCTGTATTAAAAGTTACTTTGTACTATCGATAAATCTTTAAACTGCTGACCTCTGGTGAGAAACAGAAATTAGTGATTGAATCGTAGAGTGCGCGGAAAGGGATTGTTTGAAGAACGGAGAAATTGACAATCGCAGAAACATTGCATGACATTTTCTACACGCTTGGTCAGTGAAATAGGCGTCTCAAAATAACTCTAGATCTTTCCTCTCCCCACTTTTCTCCTCTCCATTTCCTTGGTTTCAATAAATTTTACGTTTTTTTTTTACACGCCAGCATGTTTAAATTTCTTACTGAAACGAAAAAGAAGGATTTTTCCTGAAAATGGTAACGAGACGGGAAACACGTGCAGACTGGAAAAATCGCATTAGATTGAGACGCCTACGAAAGATAAGATTACAAAGAGATAAAATACTATTATTTCCTTTTTACCTAGCCATTGTATCAATTCTTGTTCCACCAATATGCAATCACCTCCAAGTACTGCAATTCTACAAAGTGTCCATTAACCACCCCGCAGGATTGCAAATAGGTGCGATGTGTGACAATTACGAAGATTTTCTATCCGGCGCATGCAAACGTTGCTGTAGGAAAGATTTCTCAAATTGTGCTGTAGCAGGCTTTGATGCTGAACACTACTTTCCTCACAAAGGTGAACCTAGGAAAGAGAGAAAGTATTACTATGAAATAGGACTTGTTTGCCCTTATAATGGTAAGTAGAATATAAGCATACTGTCTAAAGACATTTGAAATTCATTTTAGTTTAAACAGAAGAGCCGCAATGAAAAATAAAACATTCGAAACTTCATAAGCAAAATAGAAAAGTTAATCTTAAAAGTATACATTTTTAAGTCGTATATATTGATTTCGCCCTTAAATAATTGAAATTATACTCATTGATGTACAAATCAAGGACAAATTGCCATTTCAAACTTAGAAGCTTAATAAAAGTAGGTAACATCATTTTCTAGTTCAGCTTAATGTTACAGTAACTCGCAGGGTGTTTTGTAATCAATATGCATTTATAAACCTTTTAAAAAATCAAAAAGGATAACAAATTATTATTAAATGACGGGGAAAACGCAAGACTATCACACTACTACATGCTATCAAAATCTGACAAATCACTACTAGAGAAAGCAAAGACCTGTTTGACTGCCGAGAGAAATTGAAAAGAATTGAGTTCTATTTATTAGAAACACTTTTAAGGCAATCATCTGGTTCTCCTTCCGCTTTTCTCGGAGGTAATAGACAACTAGTCAAGTTTTCATTCTAAGACATAGTTAACTATTAACCGAGCTTAGTACCAAAACGTAAATATTTTCCTCGGAGATGCCATTTCTTTGCTCTGAATGAAAACAAAAACTGATTCTGAAGCGTGAGTAGAGGTTTTCGCTTCCTTATGCATAAAGTAAACCTCGTTACCTTACCAGTTGAACCTCTTTTCCCATTTTGGATATAACCTTACTTATGAGGCGAGCCTGAACCTCAAACCAAAACAGTTAAGAGGTTCTGCCCCGTTCGCGTTTTGCATTCATTAAGTTTTGATAGCATTTTTTAACGCCTTCCTTGCTCATTTGCGACAATATTAATTTAATACTCATATTGCAATAATCAATGTTACGAATATTATGTTAGTCAAATATTCATTGCGAAAATATTATGATATCCGGGTCATGAAGGTTAGCCAATGAAATCAGGCAGTCCTGGATATTTCAAAGCTGGAAAAAGCATGCTTTAATAAGTTAATTTTTAAGACCAGATATTATATTACATTTTTTTCTCACCTGTTTTTTTATTTATAATTTTTGTAACACTGGATAGTTAAATCTCTTATTAATTTCCAAATAATCTTTTTTAATTAGAATACTGTTTTAAATACTACCCACTTAAATGGACAATGTATTCAATAAATAACTTATTTATTTGTTTCTGTTTTTTTTAGAGAATTACGAGTTTAGTATTTTAAAAGATTGCTAAACGAATGGAAAATATTATTTTGCATATATTATCAGCTTTGCAGTTTTAGATGCAACACATCAAAATCAGTCACTGGTCTTTTATATTTTGAGATATGAAATTTCTAATTTACCCTCTTCTGACTTAACGAATAGGATGACATGTTCTACGAAGAAGAAAATAGGAGGAAAAAACGCTGTAGAGGATGTATAAACTACATAATATACAATGAATTAAAAAGTATCTACAAAAAAAACGACACACTTTGAAGAATTCGTACTTGACGTAATGTGCACTGAATTTAAAAAAAGACACGCCTTCTCAAAAGAGCTTGTAATCTACATAATGTATAATAAATTGAAAGAAAAAAAACGACTCACTCCAAAAAACTAGTGTTCTCAATCATAAAATAATTAAAACAAATTACACACGTTAAGGAACTTGTAATTTACATAATGAGTTTTTAAAAAACAGCATGCTTCTAAGAACTTGAGATCTAAATATACTATTAATTGAATAAAAATAATAATAAAGCAACGCGCATTAAGGAACTTGTAATAAACAAAGATTCACGCTTCAAAGATCTACAGAATATGTAATAAATTTTTAAAAAAAAGACGCAATTCATAGAACTTGTGTACTAAACAATAACAATGAATTGAGAAATAATAATAAATAGTACACATTTTAAAGAAATTGTGACATACATAATATAATATAAATTTGAAAATAACAACAGACTTCTAAGAACTTGTGTTCTAGTTTTAAATATTGAATTGAAAAATAATAATTAAAAAAACTACATACTTTAAAGAACTTGTCCTATGTATAATATAGTATGATTTAAAAAGACACAGAATTCTAAGAACTAGTGATATAGATATGCAATGAATTGAAGAACAATAATAAAAAACCAACACGTTTTAAAGAACTTGTGATATACATAATATGCAGCGATTAGAAAGAAGGAAAAAAACAGACCTGCCTCTTTGAAAGAATTTGTGATATACATAACAGACAATGAATAAGAAAACCTGAAATGCTTCAAAGAACTTATTTAAATACACAATGAACTGGAAAAAAAATGAACGACACGATAAAAAGAAATGGCGATATATATAATATACAATGAATTAAAAAAAGAAAATATTTTTCAAGGAACTTTAGATCTAACTATTAAATTTTCATCAATGTTTTTGCAACTTTACTCAGAAAAGTTCTCGATACATGATTTTCCGCAAAAAAGTAGAATCTATTTTCGAATTCGACATCCTCAGTGATTTAGATAAATAGCTTATAAAAAATAGTAACTGTTTTTAGTTGTTCAATTTCTTGAAGTGATTGTAAATCTCACATTACAATATAGCATTAAAATTTTTATGAATTGTGTTGAGTTTTTTATTTTTACTATATTCTGCTGCAAGTTAAGAAAAAACCATGATCCTTATGAAGAGAACCTGTTTGCATCTGCACGCCAAATGCAAACAGGTTCTCTCCAAAGTGCAAGTCAAATGGATTCCAAGATCCCAGAGCGAACGTATATCAACATCACCAACTCTTGAAACATTATACAGCCTTCTTTTTGCTTGCATTTTGCTCATTTTATAGCAAAGCTAAGTTAACTATTAACCGAGCTTAAAGCCAAAACGTAAATACTTTCCTCGGAGATGCCATTTCTTTGCTCTGAATGAAAACAAAAACTGATTCTGAAGCGTGAGCGGAAGTTTTCGCTTCCTCGTTTCTCACTTTGGATATGACCTTACTTTAAGGCAGGGTTTCTTAACCTGTGGTTCATGGACCCCTTAGAGGTCCATGGGTCATATTTTGGGGGTCCGCCAACTTCTCCTAATTTTTAAAACGTTTGGATCAATAATATTTAATCATTGATCTTTTTTTTTCTTCTAAAAGATAAAAATACATAGGTACATATTTGAAACTACGTGATCGAGATACCTCAAATTCAGTGCTGACTGCACACAGTCAGCCCTGTCATATTTTTAACATCCTCCACTAACCGACTTTCAGTTTGCACCATCAGAGGCAACCCCCTGATGACGTCCGCTGTGCTATTTCTTATCATCCCCAATAAAGCTATGTACATTTGATACCTTGTCCAGGTTACTAGATCTAGCATTTTTTACTAAGAAGAAAGCCCAGTTTTTGAAATCTGGAACATTACCCAAACTTGGATTTGGTATACCACAAAAACCTCTGGTTGAGGCATCTCTCAAAGTTACATATCGTATTGCCAAAAGCAAGAAACCGCAGACTAACGGAGAGACGTTAATTAAGCCATGTGCGCTGAAAATGGTTGAATTAGTTTGTGGACTGGAACAGAGAAAAAAACTTGAAGCTATTTCATTGTCAAATGATGTGATACATTCAAGAATAGTTGAAATTTCTTGCAATATCTTGAAACAGATCGTCGATGAATTGATACTATCAAAGAGGAATTCTTATTTAGTGAGACTCTTTTGCAAATTACAAAGGCAGTTGATATTGTAGCAATGTTAAATGTTTTCTTTACCAAACACGACTTTGACTGGAGAGAAAAACTTCATTCACTTTGTACAGATGGAGCACCTGCTATGCTAGGCAATAAATCTGGTTTTGCCCTGTTGGTAAAAAAAGAGTCTCCTAATGATCTTGTTACTCATTGTTTTTTGCATAGACATGCACAGGCTACAAAAGCTCTTTCAATCAGCTTAAAAGAAGTATTATCAATAGTTATTAAAACTGTGAATTTTATTAGAAGTAGAGTTCTTAATCATAGTCTTTTTAAAACATTGGGTCAAGAAATGGACGCAGAACATGAGGTACTTCTGTACCACACAGAAGGGCGCTGGCTGTCCCGAGGGCAGGTTTTGAAACGAATTTTCATGTTGAAACAGAAGTATCACTTAATCTAGAAGAAAAAAATAACCCGCTCTTCGAATATTTAAAAAAAAAGATTTTATGTACATATAAATTGGCTTACCTGGCAGATATTTTTAACCACATGAACAATATAAGTCTTTTAAATCAAGGGCGAGGTATCACCATCATGGATGCAACTCAGAGATTACAAGCATTCTTATTAAAAGTGCCACTTTGAAAAAATAGAATTTAAAATGAGATCTATGCAAACTTTCAAACATTGGACGAAGTGCTTTCTGAAAATGGATCTTGGCAAGATAATTTGTTACTGAATAACTTGAAAAATGAAATCTGTAAACACCTGGAAGTACTTCAAGTTTCATTTAAAAAAATTTTTAATTTGGATGTGATAAATATAAAAGTTGTGTTGAGGATTCGTAGTCCTTTTCTTTGTGATATTGACTGTATCGATAATATGAACCTTGTCAAAGATGAGCTTATTGATCGTAGAACAAAGTCCTTGCTAAAAATGGATTTCGATTCAAAAACACTCGAAGAGATCTGGTCTTCTGTGAGAGAAGCCTACCCATTGCTTGTAAAGAGAGCTATGGCAGCTATAATGTATCTTAATACAGTGTATCTTAACGAAGCGGGATTTTCCAGTCTCGTGACAATAAAAACAAAACATCAAAGTCGATTGAATGTTGAACATGATATGCGCGTTGCTTTGTCGAAAGCCATCCCTCAATTCAATTTATTAATAAAGGAAAAGTAGCAACAACCTTCACATTAAAAATTTTAGTTTTAAAAATTTTGTATACTTTTAAAATAATGAAATTAAATGTTTTCTAATAATTGTTGTTTTTTGTAATTATTTTTTTCACTGGGGGGTGGTCCGAGACATCTTAAAATTTTTTAAAAGGGGTCCATTGTACCAAAAAGGTTAAGAAACACTGCTCTAGCATCATCTCATAGTAGTTTCTTTTTAAAAAACTGAAGTTCTTATTTGTCCAAGTAAGTCGCCAAGTCTAGGATTCCTGTAAGACTGCGTAGTTTAACTGTTTTTCTTTTTGTTTTTTAATAATAATAGTTTTATCATAAGAGATAACGCGAATTAAATTTCTGCCTGTCGGGTTTAGCTTTTAACACGTTGAATGCCACGGGAGTCACCAGTGACCGGCACTGAGTTTTTCGTAGCGCCACGGGGGTCACCGGTGACCAGCGAGGAAAAGATTATTAGAAATATATAATTCAAGTAAATGTTTAATTTTTTTTATATTATCATCGTTACTAAAATGGTTTGAAGAAATTAATGCAATATAGAACACACAAAAATTGTTTTATTTATATACACAAAGATGCCAACTTGTTTCGCACAGCGAATAAATATTTTCAAGTGGTAGTTTATTAATTGTGATTCTTGGTTTAATAAATTCAATTAAGTAGATTTTATCACAATTCGTAGATTTATATATTTCACCACATTTTTAAAGATATATTATGCAAAACCTTTTAAAAACTAGCAAAATCTTCCAAATATTTGCTAATTTAGTTTGTAAGTTTTTTACCATTTGGCCAGACAGATAAGCATGTAAAATTAAGGTGGCATTCAACGCATTAAAAGCCTTAAGATTGCTTTGAAAACATATTTTTATAATTTGATAAGGAAATAAACGGGCCTTTCTTAATGTACAACGGAGAATAGATCTCGTCATCAACAACTATATGTGTCACTTAAAAAATTGTAGCAGTCAGTACTAACAGTGATTATTGTCTAGAAAATTCAGCATATGAGCAAACTTTTACGCATTTTTAGTAAAACTTTATTTTTATATTTAAAGTGGTATTAAAAAATATATGCTTTCGGTATATTCCTTTCATTTATAAACTTAATTTGCAATGAGAACGACTATCACTATTTTAAAAACATTAAAGCATATATGATCATGGTTATCTGTATATGTTTTCTCAAACGAGTGGTAATTACCAGGACGGCCGGGTCTCTATTTTAACAGAGTCACACTTACTTACACATATACACACAACCTCACATTCCTTTAACTCGCCCCCCT